>NC_051271.1:14281404-14581404 GCF_015220745.1 Sebastes umbrosus
CAATTCAAAACCTTTTCAGATTTGACTGATGGTGTGATTTGCCACAAAACGCTTTTAGAGTGCAACAGTCAATTGAAAACTGTGCGTTTGGAGACCAAGTATAATGTGTTATTTATGTTATTTTTGTCTGTGCATTTTAGCCTTTCGTAGCTTCCTAATCCTGCAGAGAGTAAATGAACATTTAGAGGCAAATTATTTGCCTAATGCCTGATGCTTTGAAAAGGCCACTCGAGGAGGCAGAATTTTTAGTTGCCAAAATAAAACACTTTAAATGGATGGAAATGAGGTCCTGGAGCAGGGCCTGAGTGCTGATGAGATCCTTGAGAGAGAGAGAGAGAAGGCAAGCAGATTTCATGGATGCACAAGTGAATGAGGATTGGACCTTTTCTCAAAAACAAGCTTATAAAACCATCTTTTAATTCTTTGAAAGATAACGTACCTATTGAACTATGAAACCCTATCAACCTATAGTATGTGTTAATTGCTCACATCATATAGATGAGGTAGCAAAAACTAGACAAGACCAAAGACAATATGTCTGTGTGTTCTGAGAAATCAAATATACACCAGGCTACAGGGTATGGAACCATCCCGAAAAATAATTTCAATTGTCAGTGTAAACTGTCAATGATTACAGATATCATATGAAACTAGAAAACCTAAGGAATCCATTGGTAACAACCACGTCATGCTAGCTTGCTGGGAACGAGGCTAAATAACGCTCCAAAGTTAAGCTAAATTTTGGCGAGGAACATTTTTTTTTACCTTCGAGTCTCCCCTTCACAGATATGCCCACTTTATGATAATCACAAGCAGTTTTTTTGAATGCAGTATAAATGTGTTATTTTTGCCTATTCTAAATATGATGTGTTTGAATATTTCTACATGCTGGGGTCCCTAAACAGTTTTGGAATTGCATAAATTGGGTATCACTGTAAAGCTGAGACTTTTGCGGATCCAATGAGCCCAATTGTATCCATGTGTGATGATGTCACAGCCTCATAAAACTTCACAACCACAAACTAGAGACCTAGGGCATTCAGAGGATGGATGGCTTTCTTAGGTAGATTGACAATTAGGGGGTGTCTGAGCCGTTTCCAGAACAGAAGTGCTCGCCATCCAATCACGGACAAATGCAATTCTTGCATAAATCTCCAAATGTCAAAAGTTTTTAATATCAAATCACAGCATGGCTTTTTCTTTGGCGTTCCTCAAGGTCTTGGTGTTTTAATGCTGTATTTTGGAGGGATTATTAATCATTTTATATCAATTCCTGAGTGGTAAAAAGAAAATTGTTTAATTTAGCACCAAATCTGTGTAACAAATGGTATCAACCCAAAAATTGCTCCAACAACTTATGAAACATAAGTGAGCATGGGAATGGCCATCATATACTTCCATCATAATGTTCTAAACCCTTATACACTTTTACAATTTATTTTTAGTTAATTAATGTGTATTAATGCGTATGCCGTTACGTCAGTACGGAAAGCGACAATAAGAGAAATCAATAGTTACGGAGGCATGCGATTCCAAGGAATTGGACAACTACGAACTGATTCTCAACGGGAATGTTTATGTTTACCTTTGTTGTTGTCCTTGTTTTAGCTGCGTGTCTATTTCTGTGCATTTACTTTGAGAGAAACAAAAAACAGAGTCAAATTCCTTTTATGTGTTCACACTTACTTGGCCATTAAAAGCTAATTCTGATTCAAAGTGTGGGTTTTGAAAATGTACGACTTTGGCTTAGTCTTTGTTTTTGCCAGACAACCCTGTGTTTTTTGTGTTTTATTATTATTTTGCTGTGGCCCTCTGTGTCAAGATCCCTGCTGTGCCAACTTAGTGGTCTCAGAAGGAATGCTAATGTCCGTATGAACAAGGCCTAACCCCCCCCCCTCCCTACTCTCCACCATGGTCCATGGATTCGACCTGGGAACACAGAGATAAATCGGATGAAAGTAAAACATAGACTGCACCAATTTTTCAGTAGGACTGTCTAATTTTTCTACCAGCAAAAACTCATGCCAGCAGGGTAATTTCAAACCACATAAAAATTCTGCACATTTAAGTTTTAATGAGGTGGTCAGAGTGCAAAAGTTGTTAATGGGGAGTTTCCTCCTTTTTCCAACTAAAACACTGCAAAAGAGACATTCATAAGAAGTTGTTGAAAGAAGAGATTTGAGGCAGTGAAAGGTTTGAATGTATGACGCATTTGAATGAAAGATCTAAACTTTCATATTGTTTTTCCCTTTCAAAACATGTTTCCACTTTCAAACCTTGACTTTTGATTCAAAGCATATCTTTTCATAGCCTTGACTATAGACCATGGTGTTAATATCCTTAGCTTTTACAATGTCCTTTTTACCTTTTTCAAATGAAAGAAACAACTCCTACCTCTGCAGTTCACGTCCTCCAAAGTGCATTCGTGGGTGTGTTAAGCATGTACTGCATACTATACATGTAAGTGAATATGTCATTTTAAGTTGCTGTTCTACAACATTTGTGCACACTTTTCATGAGAAACAGCCATGACCTGAATGTTGTAAACAGCAATAATCTTGCCTTGAAGGTTAATGGCAGTGATAAATATTTACCCCCAAAAATGTTTCTGCTGTGGGAGTTGGAATATGGCACCATGCACCTTGGATTATTTCCCACACAGCTGCACATTCTGATCATTAAACCGAAGGGAAGGGAGTTCATCCGTGATAAATGCATGTGTTCTGACAGCAATGAACTGCTGAACTGCTCAATATAATGGTTCATGTCCCACTGACTACTCAGCTCCAAAAACATGGCTTGTGTAATGCACTATAATGTGAGTGTGCGGTTGCATTATAAAAGTGAGTTAAAGGATGGAAAATTGTCTAAATAAGTGATTTTTCATTTTCACTTTATCATGTCACAGTCGGTTTGTGCTAGAAAAAACATGTATGCTGGTCTCAAGTATGTTTTTTTCTATTTCATTTTTTAAAACAAAATGCCAGTTTACTTTTGTGAAATGGCGTATCAGTGGTTTCAGTGCATATGTTTATATATCTAGGTCCTCTGGATCTCACTTATTACTGAATGATTGGAATTACATTTTATAATGTATCATTTTATACAAATGATGTATGATTATATAGCTACCAGCGGCCAAGGCCATCCTTGGGCTTCACAAAGCCGAGCAAATTCACTTCAGCAGGTTAAATTCTGTCTGAAGGAGTGAGACGAATCACACTCTTGTTTCTTCATTACAATGTATGCAGCATTTCAATAATAATTGCACTCTCAAAGTCACACCTTTTGCTTTCCTTTTATTAGATGTGAAAGGAACTTGTGCTTAGGGAGCTGTGTTAATATATCTGTGTTAGTATATCTGTGACTGTTTATTTGTTGTATTTCCATTGTGGGATATATTCTGGAGCATTATTTGTGGGGGGTTCACGTTTACGATTATGTCTGGATGATGTTTATGTTTGGATGATGCTGGTGTATTGTGCTAATAGATGATGGTGGGCTAACATGTCAGAATGTTTGTTTTGTTGTTAGTTAATGTGTCTGAATAATCCCATGAGGGATGGGTTATGTAAATGACCGGACACGAAAATAAATTATTCATTCATTCATTCATTGTTGTGTACGTTCACGACTATGTGCAGGATGTCTCTACTGAGTTTAATCAAGATTGTTTTAAGACAACTTGAGTTATAGCCTATTTCCTGCTAAGCCCCGCCTCCTTTTTTATTGATGGCGGCCATGTTTTTGGACTAATCTTGCCCATTTGTAATAAAATTGTGTATCTCCGTCCCCTCAAGGCTGTGTAATAAATGTGTTATTGATTGGTGTTTTTGAAATCCAAAAGGTTCTATTCACGTTACTGTTTTGTAGCAAAAGAAATCCATCATGGTGGCCTTTATTGTCCAAGAGGCTTTTTTGTAGAGCACATCCCTTCAAGGTTTAAACTCTAATGACAATGTGACACTCGTAGTGATGAACCCACAGAGCTTTAAAGCACATTTCAGCTCATTGTTTAGCTCTCCGGCTCGCAACTTTACTCTTTTGGTTCACTCTCACAGCTATCATAGCGTCGTTTTCTGCAACAGATGGCATTCTTCAGTGAAAAAGATCTAAAAACTCACTGTACACCTGCTCTGCACCAAACTCAGACAGACACAGTTGGCAACTAGCTTGTGAACATAGTGAAGCATTTTGCAGCTAAAGAGCCAGATATTTCCCTCTGGAATCTGTGGAGATCAAAAAAAAGTTAAAGGAGAGTAAATATTGGACATACATTCAACAGGTGAATGAAAACACAACCCCAAATGAATGAGAATGTTGCTCCGTAACTGCTGGATGTGTTTGCCAACAAAATTCACCATAGGATATCAACTTAAAAAGGTCAATGTTGTGCTCATAACTTGTTTCCGCTGAGATGCTTCTGAAACTCTCACTGCCACTACAATTACAACAAAATAATCCAACGCTATTGTACAATTAAGAATCATCAAATGTACTTCAATTATTACATTGCAAATGCATTTAAATGTGTAAACAAAATTAAGTTTATTGTTTTAAGTAGCACTAAAATAAGTATATCCATGCTGGTGACAATGATTTTGTCAGGTGATTTAACCATTGCAATGAATACAGGCTAAGCTATTATGACCCTGCTATACTTATCAATTTAAAAACCATTCGGCAACAATGGACTTAAATTGCTCCCTTGTCCACATCACTTTCATGCTCTGGACACTGTAAAAACCTACACACAGTATTAATGGCTAACCCCTGCAAAAGAGATGGTACCAGACAATACTAAGGCATTTTGGTTGGGTCCTGGTTGTAACAAGAAATAATCATAATGCAGTATCATGTCAACATGTTGTACAGTCCAGTAGGACAAGAACACATTTCTTTTTGCCCTTCGATATCAAGTGAAGTCAAGTTTATTTTTTATAGCCCAATATGACATGTGAAGTGTCAATGGGCTCAACAGACCTGCGTCAACAACCGTTCCTGATCCAGCCTAAGCTCTATAACAGGACAAGGAATATCTCTCCACCAAAAACACAGGAAACCAAAATAAATGGGAATAAACTTGAGAGAGGCAATTCAGAGAGAAATCCTCCGTCCTTCGACAAACCAGAGTCTACTCTAGGTAGGAAGTAGTAACAACAATTTAACTAGATAACAACAGCAAGTCCAATTTAGATATACAAAGACTAAATGCAATACAATAGTTCTACTTTCCTGAACTATGGATGCTTTTTAGTTCCACATAAATTAGAAAGTTGTCCACAAACAGAAAAGACTCCTCGATGGCAGCTGGAAGTTTGTTTCAAAGAAAGTGTCCGCAGTAAGAAATGGCTCTATTTGCTGAGGTTTTTGTCTTAGTTCTTGAGATAATGAGGAAACCCTTCTGCTGAGATAGAACAGCACCTGAAGGAGCGCAGAGAGTTATAAGGTTAGTTAAGGATGGTGTGGCAAGATCATTTGCTATTGTACACAATAGAAGGAGCACTTTAAAATCCAATCTTTCATCAGTAAGAGTCGATGCTTGGACACTAAGACTGGAACCATTAATGCATCCTTGTTTTTTTTAATAGAACGGCATTTAAGCTAGAGGAAAGAAAATTCTAAAAGTTAAGTTTGGAAGTAACAGCTTTCTCCTCTCTCTTTCTCTTGCTTTCTTTTCTAAACAAAAGTAATTTTTCTTTGTCTGTAAGATGAAGGCAGATATAGAAAGATGTTAACTTCTATTCCGGGGAGATTGGTCAGTATAACACTGTGAGAAGATATAGATTTGTTATCTAATACATGCTTTTCTATACTATCTCTCTTTCTGGCAGTTTTGTAAATCAATGAACAGGACTGGCAATATGAAAGTTTAGACACATTTCAATTTCAGTTGTTTTTATTAATAAATAGGGCTGTCAAAGTTACCATGATAATGCGTTGATGCAAATTTGTTTTAAAGCCACTAATTTATATAACGCATTAACACAACTTCTGATTTTTGATTAACCTAAAAAACAAAAAACTATTAAAATCTGATAAGCCGCTGATCTTTTGGTAGTTTTTTAGCAAGCTCAGTTAGCTAGAGTGAAGATACTGGCATCATATGAAACTAGAAAATCTAAGGAATCCATTGGTACCGTCAATGTCATACTAGCATGTCACGCAGGAGGCTAAATAGCGCTACCAATTTGCGCTAAATTTTGGCAAGGAAAAACTGTCATTGCCATTTTCAAAGGGATCCCTTGACCTCTGACCTCAAGATATGTGAATGAAAATGGGTTCTATGGGTACCCACGAGTCTCCCCTTTACAGACATGCCAACTTTATGATAATCACGTGCAGTTTGGGGCAAGTCATAGTCAAGTCAGCACACTGACACACTGACAGCTGTTGTTGCCTGTTGGGCTTGACTTTGCTATGTTATGATTTGAACATATTTTTTATGCTAATGCAGTACCTGGGAGGGTTTCTGGACAGTATTTGTCATTGTTTTGTGTTGTTAATTGATTTCCAATAATAATATACACACATTTGCATTACTCCCATGTTGATAAGAGTATTAAATACTTGACAAATCTCCCTTTAAGGTACATTGGTAAGGTAAGGTGGTTGCTATGGAACATACACTAGCAGCTCGTATATATTTTTTTTTCATCACAGGCTAGTATTATATTGATTTCACTATTTGTCTCTTAATTACATTATATGTACGTTGTCATCTATTGTGCAACCACTGAGAAACTGGTCTGCGTCAGTAGGATGGCTTTCAGCTAAACCCACTCCATAGAAAGTTAACCTTCAATGTTTCCATTTTGTCGCTGGTTTTAACAGCTAACTTTAATTGCTTTGAATCTGTAACCTCTTCCGTGTTGGCGGAAGCGATCCCCCCCTTGACCCTGTTGCTAAGCAACCATGACAACACATTAGTCTAATGTCGTTTTCTCAGGAGTGATACTGAAAGTGCAAAGGAATTGAACATCATAGCCATGGTATGTTGGTATTATATCACAGCTATGAACCAAACCAATCAGAATGCTTGATTTGAGCTACCCGTTTTATAATATACAGTATATTATTGTGAAATAATGCTGCATCGAAGGGAAAGGGACTTGGAAAAAGGGATCTGTCAGCTACCATACTACAATGGTGTTGTACGAAGTGTCAAATTGTTATTATCTAAGATAAAACATATATGTTCACTTACATGTTTCTGTAGGTTTTCATTGTATATTATACAGCCTTTACAACACGTTTGGCTCTGGTTGTGTTTTTCAGTTACGCTCCCTCAGACAGCCTCTGTGGGCAGAGTGTGCATCATGTTCAATTGCAGTAACCCGCGCTCCTCTAACACATCTGTCAGGTTGCTGCTGAGCCTTTCAGGAAAAGAGCCGGCTTGTTGTGAAACATAGAAGGACAAAAATAGGGAATGTCTTGGCTGACAAGTAGTGAAGGTTAAATAGGGTAATGTTGTATTTCAGAAGTAACTTAAAGGACCAGTGTGTATCATTTAGGGGGATCTATTGGCTGAAATGGAATATAATATTAATAAGAATGTTTTTTTTAGTGTATAATAACCTGAAAATATGAGTTTTCGTTACCTTAGAATGAGCCGTTTATATCTACATAGCGAGCAGGTCCTCTCTTCACGGACCCGACGCAATGTTTCTACAGTAGCACAGAGCAGACAAACCACTCTGTTAACTGTGGTTTGTCCTGCTTGGGCCTGAGTCCATAACATTACTCTCTCCAGAGCGTCTTTCCAAGAAAAGGAAATGAAAAAGAGAGAATAGTGTCCAAGGCTTTTGTTTTAGTCACTTTATTAAGTTGGTATTGGGTACATTTTGGTGCTATAAATAACATGACATTTGTGTGTGCTATATTGCTCTGCATGAGCTAATTAATTTTGATCTGATTTGAAAGGAAGGGGAATATTAAGTTTCCTCTTTTTTATGTTTATTTACCAATGACTCACAAAAAAGTGACATTAATTAAAGATATAATTCTACCGCTTTCAGTTCATGGAGTTAGCCAAAGGCACTTGTATACTGTTTACAATTGTACACCCATTTAACGTAACACTACAGCTCTTCTGCAATGACTAAGGGATTTTGTTTTTCTTTGGAAGCCACAGTTTAACCGAGCTGTCCAAAAAAAAATTAAGCTACACCAGAAAATGTCACTTTAAGATCTAATTCTTAACTTCAAATGTTTTTCCTTCATTTTTTACCTAATTATCTTATGAAATGCAGCAGGTTTTCCAGTAAAAATTAATTAGTTTTACTTCTAACAGGTTGCTTTTTTTTTTCCTTTTTAGAAGTGAATGGAATGTGTTTGGGCTGTAGTTTCAAAAAAGCAGCCAGTGCTGGTCGTGACATATTTCCAAGCATTTCGAAAGAAATCAAGTGATCAATAGAGCTACAACAAAATGGCTTTAACAAAGTAGTGACATGGGTTGGCATATTCAGCTATTGCATTATACTTGAAATGAATATCAGAAACTATCCAAGGGCATCCAGTGTCTAAACACACTGACAAATAATTTAAATGATCCCTAGGTACCTAACAAATGTTTTAAAAGTAAGTATTTTTTTCCAAATTGAACTGTCTTTATGGCTGTTGTAAAAGAACATGGCCAAAATCATGACAGGCGGACGTGGGCGATATATAGACAAAATGCACTTTATCCCAATGTTTATCAAAGTATTCAAAATATGAGGTAGTAGGTCAAAAGTTTGTTCCGTAAAGTCAGATAGTTTTTCTGTTAATGTTGTATTTTTTTAGTTTTTTTGGACAGTAGTGTGGAGACAAATAGGAAATGTGGAGAGAGAGAGAGAGAAATGACATGCTACAAACGTGCCTGGCTGCCCCTTGGATGTAAAATCTGGTAATTTGACTAAACTTGACATCAAACACTAATTCTCTGATGTTACATCTCTGTGGTGCAACTAAACATTGAGACAACTTTAGTGTCATACTAACTAGTTTCAACACATCATTTAGTGCAGACTTTGCACCCTAATTTACATATAGCTGGTGCAACAGGCTTCTGGTGTCAAAGTCCTGCGGTGTGTCCACCCACCATCCACCCTGACCACATTGACTAGCTTGTGGTTCATTTCATTTATGTTTCCCGACAAAATGTTTTTGAGAAAACAAAAAAAGTAGTATGTAAACTTCATTTCTGACAGTATTGAGACTCAATAAACAGAACTATGAACAATCCTGATGAGAACTTTGTTACACTAGCACCATGCTATATTGAGAGATTAAGAGATATACTATTGCATTATCATCCAGCCCTAATGTCAAGTCAGTATAGCTATACAAGCATGTTTCAGATTTGGTTTAGTGATGGTTGACGATGGATCTTTATATGCCATGCTTTCCTGGTTTAAACTTAAAACCATCTGTCCCTGTTTGTTCAGATCTTTTGACCGTGAGGAATAAAAACATTACTGCAAGAGACCAGACAGATGGGAAACAATATCACACTAGAAAAAAGTAACAGAGACGCAGACAAAGAACACAAGAAAAAAAAAAGGGGCAGAGAGTAATGGCGAGCAGAAGAAATACACATGGTAAAGCTGTCCTGGCACACCAGACAGATGAAGTAGACCGAGCTCACAAGAGACTAGTGTGAAGAGACTGGCATTAAAGCCCTCCACCACATGCCACCACAAATTCTGCCTCCGGACAACAAGACAGAGGAAACGGCGACCATAAATAAATGTGGCCTGGTCTCTTAAACTGTGTTTGTGTGTGTGTCACACATGAACCGCATATTTGTGTGTGTGGTTGCGTCTGTTGAGTGACATTGGAGTGAGTGTTTGAGCGGGAGGGCATGTGTTAAGATGTGTCACTGCTGCATGCACCCACTTGCGTACATATTTGCGTCTTTAAGTATGTGTGCACATGATGTGTTTGTGTCCACGCTAAAACCCCCAGATAAAAATTTCTAGGTGGCCATAAAACAAAGCATAGAATTATATGATAAAATAATAGGGAATGTAAGGGTATGTCAGAGGTGTAAAACCTATCCACTAAAAGATCGATAACTCCAGCAAATTTATGTGAAAGCTAAACTTTTGCTTCCTCGCTCCAATCTTTCTTCTACCGACACTGTTGTTTAAATTACAAGAGCAAAGGGGCACATAAAAAAATACAACACTACTATTCAAGACCAGGCACCCCGGTGACTGGTAATTCAACTTATTGACATCTATCATCACAGGGGAGACTGTGTATAATACACAAAGCTCCAACAAACACTTACAAACCGACAGCAATCCAACTAAATAGAGGAAGACTGGGGTGTTTCAACTTCTCCGTCCATTGCTTTATCACTGAAAATGTTGCAGCGGTGGTGGCGTTTATAAAAAGCAGGTGGCACGGGCAGCTGTTGTTTGTTGTCCTTAAGGTTCTCTTCTCATGGTCAGTAATATGAGCAGTCCTCACTGCAAGGTAAGACACAGAGTGCAGTGTAAAGGCAAAATGTAGTATAAGTTCAAGCCACTAACATTTGCTAGGTGGCAGGAAAGCAGTGTGAAATTTGAAAAATAAAGCAGTGAGTCTACTACAGACCTTTTTAATAATAATAATAATAATAATAATAATAATAATAATAATAATAATAATAATAATAATAATAACTTTGTTTATATAGTACTTTTAAAACTGGAAAACAAGGACAAATAAAAGATAGCAGGAGACCAGTCAAATACAAAATCACAGTCAACAAATACAAATAACACATAAAACAGCAAGGAGGCAGTGAGTTTTCTAGTCTAAGTTCCTCATGTAAGCTGTTTCAAAGGGTTGGAGCTAACAGCAAATGCCCGGATACGTTTGGTCCTCAGACTTGACGGGGAAAAGCCAACAGGGCCTTGTCAGACCTCCGTCTACAGACTGGTACCTGAGGATTTAGAATTTAAAAGGATTTAGTTTTGGAGGGGGGTAAGCTGAAAGAATTTCTGTCATCAAATCCTTAATCGCAATTATTGATTATTAATTACATCGCAGTGTCGATGCTAAAAGATATAGTGCAGCCCTCGACCAAAGTCCCCGCTAGCGTTTCATCAAATGTTACACCACACACCAGGTGTAAAGCACATTCCTAACCGGGCCACCGGAGCAGACACTGGGGACATATAGATTTCAGTGGCATTTGAAATACGATTTGGTTATTGAAAAGCGTGACTAACCATTTCAAATAGCTCTTATAATATACTCAATATTTTTTTCGGACCAAGTTTAACCTTATACACTAAATTGTGTTAAATTTTGAGATTTGTCTTACTTTTAAATTAGTCTAAGTTTAAACTTCTGTTTAATAAGTCGTTAGGAATATCCCTCTATTATATAGCACTGGGGGTGTAAAGGTACACAGAAGTCATGGTTTGCTTCATACCCCAGTTTAGTCACGGTTTGTTGCGAGTTCAGTACAGCAGAAAAAAAAATGCATCGGGATACGTTTTCTTTTCATTTATTTTGAACAGACAGTAGTGCAAGTGTCAAAGCCAGACACAATCCTCCTGCTGGGGACTCAGGTAACATTTTGCCCGCTGGCAACTTTGGTAAACAATTTTCATTGTAAAAAATAAGGAACATTTCAAACACTGAACAAACACTTTCCCAAAAGGCAACAGGTCAAAACAGGCTATAAACCTGAGAAGCATATCTTATGCTATGAAATTGAAAAGATTAGGAGGGATGCCATCAAATATTCACATTCCCATAACAGTTAGCCTACAATGGTGGAGCAACGCCGACACACAATTGTTTTATACACAACTCTCTCCGTTGCTATTGTAGCTGAACCCAAATTTTTCCCAAACAGCTGGCGGGTCCTCCATTTCATCTACGCTTTAGTGACTGAATTGCAATCAGCTTGTTGTGCTAAATGTTGCTAATGGTGTATGGCTAAAACTTTCCAGATGGAACTCACGCTTGTGAACTTTGGGTCTGCATTATGTGCATCTGTCAACATATACCGTGTGTTCTGCGTGCACCGAAGAGAGAGAGAGATTGTGTGGACGAGAGAGAGAATGTATGGACTGAAGTGTAGACGTGATACAAAACTTTCGTTGATTATGAACCCTAATGTTACTGTATAATTCTCCGGTTTATCAGTGAAGTTAAGAACTAGCCTGCAGACAGGATTCTCTACTAACAGTGACAAACCGAGTGACAGCTGATTCATGTGATCCGGGTCCAACGTAGGTTGAACGTGCATTGCCTGGTTTGTGTTATACGTCTCATACAGTATATGAAATGTCTGTGTTGCCACTGGGCTGCATTTTTATAAACTATGATAGTCTGATCATGAGTCGCATCTCTCACCCGCGTACAAGTTCTTGTACTCAGAACTGAAGTTACATCCAGCAACTACTATTTTTCTTTTTAGTTGATTTTGTTGATTTTCTTTTCTTTTGCGGTGGCCAGCAGAAGCACTGTCTCCGTTATAGGCCATACGTGCGCCAGTAACAAAGGCAAAAAGACAACAAATCAAAACAGCAAAGTTCATGGTAGCTACTGGCCACCGCATCTGCAAAAAATCAGTGTGAGCACACCTGCTCCTAAATGCACTTGACAGTTCACACACATGTATTATTAGTCGCAATTATGAGTGAAACGCTCGCACTGTTTAGCACTACTATATAGCTCAAAATGTATGGTATTATGAAGTTTGTATAGACACAGAGCCAGATAGAGGATGTCTACTTCCAGGTGTTTACCTTGAGTCTCCCACAGCATGTAGTCTTCTATTTCCTACTCTCTGCCTTCTGAATGAGCAAAATCGTTCAGACAAAATGGAGATACAGAGAGGTTAAATTGGAGAGTAGCAAAGAGTGTGTGTCTGTATGCAAGGGGAGGATACAGTCGGTGCGTAGGCCCTGATTTCCATAGCATGACTCACTGCTGCAGTCTGAAGGGTCAGTTAAAGGTCTGGATGCAAAATTCAATGACTGTGTATGTGACAGAAATCATCCTTCTGTCTGGTGGAAGGCTAGGAGCTGACAGCAAAGCCTATTAGTGCTCCACCAAGCCGTAGGGCCGGGTGTTCATTTATGTGTAAGTGCGTGTGTGCTTTTGTATGTGCTTGCATACATATGCATGTGGTGTGGTAAAGATTTGTGTCCCATTATGTTCTAACATGTGAGTAAAAGCACATACTGCATTGTGACAAATGAGGGAGAAATGTTGTGCTTGTCGTGGACTGTTTTTTATTTGGAAAAAGCTTTATTTCTTTAAGGGCAGATGAAGTATATTTCAACAGATTGCCCTGGGGTATATTTTGTAGTCAACACATTGGTCTCTGTGCCACAGCTTAGAATATTTCATTGATAAATCTCTACATAGTTGCATCAAACTCACCCAATGTCTACTATTTCTTTTTATATGACTCTTTGAACATGTTTTGTCCTGTGTGTGTGTATATGTGTGTGTGTGTGTGTGTTTGTGTGATAAATCTTGGCCTCATCATCTTTCAACATAAAAACACACAGTATAGCCAGCTAACTGTCCTCTAGACTGTATGTCATGCACAAGCCTGGATTAAAGTGCTGGTTCTCTTTTTCACATTGTCTGAAATGAAAGGGACATGATATTGCATGCTACCGACAGCACCGAGCACTTAGCATGTTTTGGCTGTCAGAGTCTTGATAGCTGGAAGCAGAAGTAGATGGGGTGAGTGCTTCTCAACATTTTTGGCCCCATGAAAACAGTTCAACAACTCTGACATATTATATCTTAAATTGCTTGCATGTTCCATGGCTCCTATCCAGCTCTGGGCCCCCTGGCTGTTAAGAACGACTGATTTTGTCTAAAAATGGTCATGCTCAGCTTTTCATGATGTGCATTGAAGGGATGCAGTGCTCACAACTCCTAATTCCACCACCCGTAGGGATAGGAATTAGGGTAGGGTTGGGTGATTGAATGAAATGTGTTTTACGATGGCCTGCAGCTATAACAGGGCGTGTGATTATCATAAAGTGGGCATGTCTGTAAAGGGAAGACTCATGGGTACCCATAGAACCCATTTTCATTCACATATCTTGAGGTCAGAGGTCAAGGGACCCCTTTGAAAATGGTTATGCCAGTTTTTGCTCACCAACATTTAGCGCAAGTTTGGAGTGTTATTTAGGTTTTCTGGTTTAATTTGATACCAACATCTTCACTCTAGCTTTAAATCTGAGCCCCGCTACAACCGCCGAAAAATAGATTGTGTTAATGCGTTAAAGAAATTAGTGGCGTTAAACAGCCCCTGGCGCTGACGGCCCTACTTTACATCTATATATGCATGTATAAATTTTGTGTCATTGTCATTCATACACTGTTAAGAAAACTTTACTGCAGGTGCTAACTAGAAATTCAAATGACAAATGCTTCCAGATTGTATGTAATATTTTCAAAAAGTTAAAGCAATGCATCTTCACCAAATTCCTATTCTTACTTTCTTTAGCAGCATGAGTCATTGTCTGGGGAGTGTGCAGCATGTACATAATAATTCCATCTGTAATCACATGTTGAGGCACACTTTCTGTATCTATAATGTACACAAAAAACACAGTACTTAATAAATCATAGTCTTCTCCTTTTCTTATCCTAATGCATCAGTGAGCCAAACAAAAGATTAGTAGACCCATCGGCCACTGTCCATTCCAGACAGAAAAGATAAATGAATGGGACAAAGCGTTTCAGGGCTTAACCTTTAGACTAACGAGTGTAAATAACAGGAGAAATATCTCTTCAGAGGTTGAAAATTATTAATGTAAAGGCCTGATTATGGCATAACAAGGGCAGAGCTACGCTACTGATATGGGAGCAATAAATTATAATTACCCTACTAATGTGGAAGGGTGGAACAAATTACCACGCCAACCATATACACTCAAATATTTGAGATTGTCCACATTCAAAGCCATCGCATGCGGAACAAAATCAATGTTTAGCATTTTATAAATACATTTCACTCGTTAATTTATAAAGTTTCACCTCAATGGGACACATTGAAGCTAGAAAGAAACTCTTGTGCTGTTGTTTACCTGGATACAGTACAAATAAAATGCATTCAAGCTTCCATCTAAATGTGCTTCTTCAGAAGCAGATTAGATGAGATTAAATTAGGTTTAATTTGAGTAGATTGGATTACATTAACAAATTGCACAGCAGAATGTCATCATGTTCACTTTAATGGCTCTTAAGCAGGAGTGTAAGGTTGGTGAAACCACGAAGACTGCAATGAGAGTATACACAACCTCCTTAAATATTTACCGTACAGTTTTCCAAATGGAAGAGCACTATAGAAAATGTTTTTTGCAGGGCACTTGCAGGTTTTTAGTATGCTGTAATGACTGAGTAAGCATTCCTACAAAGTGCAACTTTAATGTTACATTGTAAAGGGAGGGGCGGCGGGGGCTCTGCGTGAAACAGGCTAAAAGTCTGCTTTTATATTGCTTTTTGTGTAACCCAGAAATAGCCTTTCAACTACTGTGAGATCAGCATACATGTTGTGAGCTAAATTGGCAATAAAAAAATACTATCACTTCTCCTCATACACTGTATATCAAGAGCTTTTCCCCTGATCTGCTGTTTTTTAGCAGCTTCACACCATTGAATACTAATTCATATGGTTTGCCATGCTTCCTTTATAGCCATTGGGGTACTGCAGTGCAAATGGGAACCACTTTTTTTTCTATCTTTCTGTAGGACTTGTTGTTAATAAAAAGCTGTCTGAAGCGATTATAACTTAACCAGGAAAGCTTGTAACCTGTTTGGATATATTTCTATGAGCCCTTTAAATGTCATGGTTGCAGCACACCCATGGTGCCCATTGCAGCTTTGCTTACAGTATTTCAACTTAAACCATAAAACCTGTAGAGGCAGTGAAAGCTCTATAGACATTTATTACTAATATCACCAGGAAAGGATTTCATTCTGACAGATAAGGAAAGATAATAAAATAGCCCCTATGGGGAAGCAGGTTTCTACCTCTACATTATACACATGGCAGGTGTCTTGCTACCTTTTTTGACCAAAGGGGAATTTATCTTAAATTACAGCAGCCCGGTATCCATAGGAATCAGGCTATATCCATATTGGATGATTCCACACCTCAGAAATTACATCCAATGCCAATGTTCAGTGCCACTGCAGGAGGTAGTGTGTCCTATATGTAACAAGGTGAACTGTTATTGTGGAGGACCGGGTGGTGAATGGGCTTGTTGCACATGTCCGACTCTTGTGCAGGAGACTGTAGTTTGCCTCCTGTTTCATCCGTTACTATGATCTGTTCCTTATATGGATGTTGATATTTAAACATTTAACCGTTAACCGACATTAAGCATTTTTAACCGATTAATGCTATCGGTTAAACGGTTAAAAGAATTATTTAAAAAATAGCTAAAAAGCTGAGCAAAACCCAGAGTGGCTTGTCATAGAAATGAAAATAGCTGGTCCACCTTAACAGCCCACCTTAAGTGAGTCTGACCCGGTGTTGCAAAATACCAGAGCTTGTCTTGGGTCTTGAGGAGTTGTAGCATTTTGCACCAACAAAATAAACTGTACACACACTGCGCTGCTACATTCACAACTACAACGCCACCGTCAACCCCACACTCACCGCTGCCACACACACACACGATCTGTCAGACACTCGCTAACGTTACGCCGTGCCGACGGATCGTATGTGTGTGACAACGGGGAGCACGAAGCCACCAGTAACGCTACAGCTGTGAACATGCCACAAACACACACACAGTTTGTCAGACACTCGCTAACGTTACGCCAGGCAGACACACAGCTGACAACTTCGCAGCTAAACTAATTAATGCGGTGGAGACTGGGACAATACACATAGCGTCATGGCTTCCGGTAGTAACTCTCCCGGACGGCTGAACTGGGGACTCAGTTGTCTGTTTTGCACTCATACACTGAAAGAAATTTCAAAATTAGCATCCCTAGATTCCTTATCAAAACCAAGAGTTTTTCTTGCCTCACAGGGTCTTCGCAAAAGCGCAGCGCCCACCCTCCAGTCCAGTTTTACGTGAATTGTAGATGGAAATGACAAAAAAAGGATACCAGATTGAGTGGAGATGCTAGAAAGGTGAAAAGACAAAATATGCTTGACAACATTTTGCACATGTGCGTGGTGATTCAGAGGTCTGGAACAAACTGCACTACATCCGTTGTGTGCTAAAATCAGCAAGTGTATGTTTAATATATAGTGAAAAACATTTGTCTAAGATTAAAGTGTACATGAGGGAATATCTTATTGTGGTTTTCACTTGAAACGCTTCAGTGACTCTCATGTTCAAACACTCCACTCACCTGATTCAGGGATTCAGGCCTGGCAGGAGGTAGCAGAGGGAGGCCAGGGGACCATTTGAAATTCATGAAGGCATCTCTCAGTTGTACGCATGAGGTAATTGGTTCAATAATAAAAGAAGAACATGTCACTCCTCGTCAGGTGGCATTGTGAATGTTGGTTCTGTTTGTGTGAACAATAATAAAAACATTTGATGTTACTACATCAATGTCAGGCCCAGTGTTCTCCCCAGGCATTTCGTGATGACACCTTCCCGCTTTCATTTATCTTTTAATATTTCTTCTAAGACTTTGGCTGACTGCCACTGATGTACAGGGAAATTCAAAAAACAACTAGGGATGGGAATCAAGAACCGGTTCCAGTTGAGAACCGGTTCCAAATTGTCCGATCCATCGGAATTGTATGCCTCAGAGATGATCTATTATTTTTCCTTTTTTAACTCTGCGTCCACGCTGCTGGAAACTTGCAACACGAAGGAGCAATGTTTCTCATTAATTACCTAGACGTGACAGCCCCTCGGGTGTGGGAGGATACCCTCGTGGGACCTCTCCCCAGCGCCGGCTGGCCCTCGCTGGGCGCATTTCCTCCGTGGTGGAAAGGTCCGGGGTAAAGGTGGCTCACGGCTCTGGCCGACTTAGTGCTTGCTACACCCTCTCTCCCTGCGCGAAGGGATGGGGCCCCCTGGTCCCTGTGTGACTTTATAGGGAGGTGCGTCAGTGGTGATGTCGGCAACCGACCCGACCCGTCTTAAAACACGGATCCTGTCTCGTTTACCATGCTTCATATCTATAAAACCAATGTGTTTGTGTTTATGATTAAATTGTTTACTAGAGCACAAACTTGTTTACAGGAGCACAAAGTTCTTCATAGATCCATCCTCTTATTTTTGCTCTTAAAACATTAAAATGTGTCCTATGAAATTTTCTTCCCGAGGAGCATACCCCTGGTCTGAGGTCCAGCCACCAGAGTCTCACAAAATCCTGTGGGAAACACTGTCATGATCGCTCTGGTCACGGCGGTCAGACCGCGGGAGATTTTACTGCAATGATGGTTTGCAGAAAAGTGTGATGAATTAGTGGTACAGATGCTACAAATAGACAGAAAACGACCCTAGTGCATGTGTGATTGACATTTCTTAAACAGACCCTGGTGTACGTGCGACTTTATAAATCTGACGGAAATAATGTGTATGCATATTTCAGTGCGTACACACAGTTTTAGTTGTGAATCTCTACACAGAGTTCTATGCATCTGGCTTCTGGATTTTAAGTATAAACATTATGGTGAAAAATGGCCATTGTGATTTCCCAGAGACGAAGGTGACATATATAAATTGCTTGTTTTATTATAAACCTAAAGATATTCAGTCTACTATCATATATGACAAAGAAACTGTCAGATCCTCACATTTGAGAGGTAAAAATACAAGAATATTTGGCATTTTTGTGCTTGAGAAATGACTGGAATAATCAATTCGTTATCAAAATTAATTAAATTGCAAATTAATTGTATGTTGAAGATTTGTTTTATCAGGTATTATACACCCTTGTTTTTTTTTTTTTTTACATGTTTAAAGCTATAGCTTTGCAGATGGCACCGATACAATTCATTAACCTTAATAGAGAACACTGTAACAGTGATTAAGTTGCATGTCATCCCTCTCTCTTCTAATCTTTCTCTCTCTTGTCACTTTGATTTGTCACATAAAGGTTAAAAAGTGAAAAAGTCAAATAAATGCCATCTCACACCACTTCTAACACAATAAGGGGTGACTCATGCATGCACACAAACCTGTTCACACACATACTCAAATCACTGTCTCCTTTTAAGATGCAAATGCGGATATGGATTTCAGCGTTTTTCATAATAATTTAAGTGCACTGTAAATGGATACAGTAATGAGAGCAGTGTAAAAGCCCTCAGTCCTCGGCTTGTGAATCCATCTGATGCATTTTTAATACATGCCTCACTCTCCGGCTTTTGCATGCCACCAGACGAATGGATGTTCCTATGACTACACAGTAGCAGCATCCTGTATAGCTCATACTGTTATACCTTTTCATAGCTCCAAACCAGAACTGTAATCTGAAATTAAAAATTATTCCATCAAAACTCACCAACTCTCTCTCTCTGTATATTACATATATATATTGCCGGTTACCTGTGAGAATAGCTTGTCAATGTCACATCATAAACCTGAAACGATATCTGATTATACTGTGTGACTGCAGCTCATATTTCATGGAAGTATGTGGTGTAGTGTAGAAGGTAGAAGGGTGAGAGTGAATGCATAGCAGGATCTGAGCATAGTGTTTGGGTTCATTGCTGCAGTCTTTATAGCAAGTATATGAATTGTGTTTATGTGTTTATGTGGCTGATTGAATGTAGTAAGTAGCCATAGAAATGTCTTTACACTGTAAACCAAAGTGGTAGACATACAAGGGGAGGGAAAACTGTCAACTTTGTATGGAAATTATAATCTCAAGAGTAAATCTTGTGCTCATGGTGCGGTCTGGATGGCGTACTATTGGTCTGCTTCATTAGGGCAGGTGTCCTAGAGGTCTAATGTATATGATTTATAACCAACAGTGTTACAAGTGTCTTGTTTTATGAAAGTCCTTAATATTCTTCTACCTGAAACTTCCCTTTGAAATCGTTCTTTATTCCTTTGCTTCAGTTTGAGTAAACGACAACTGTCATGTCTTACTTTTACAGTTGGAACAATGCTGTCCTTAATAAAACTCATATCTTAATATGAAAATAATATCGCTAGCATTTATATGCCCACACGTTTTCAGTTAAAGATCTGAAGATCAAGAACATTTTTTTTCAGTAGCTCTCCTGCTGATTTATCAGTTTTCTTATAACCCAAACCACAGCATGCAATTTCGCTAATAGGCTTTGTGAATTTACTGTTTTTGATTAAATTTAACAAACATTTCTGGATCACTTTTGTGTTTTTTCTGTCCCCGATTTTTGTACAAATTGCACAGACATGAATCACAATGACACAATGCCTCGAGATGTGTTGTAGATCTGATGCAGCTCTCCTCGGAGGAATTCATCCAGTAATGGTGCGTTTTCTCAGGAAGGGCTGTTTGAATCCTCCACGGATGTTGGGCAATGCAGTTATTTAAGACAGGCGTTCAAATGTGTGACAAATTAAAGGAAAAAACAACATAAAGTGTCGTGTTGGACACGTGTTGAGACACCAGGAGCTGCCAGAACAGCTCCAGTGCTCCATGGCATAGATTCTACATGTCTCTGAAACTCTGAACACCAAAAGATATTCACTCGTTGGGTATTTTGATGATGATGGTGGTGGTGATGTTGGCTCAGCTCGCTTGGAACCTCGACTGCGGTGATCCCAAAAAAAGGACCAGGTGCATGTACTAAACACAACTTTTGCCAATGGAAAACCAAAAAAGAACGTTCAAGTCGAGTAGAGCTGCCCCGTACCCTGCAGTGGGGTGGGAATCACCAGAGGCCCCACGATACGATGTTATCACGATAATAAAGTCACGATTCGATCTTATAGCATATTTAAACATTTTGTGAAATGCTGAGTATTGCGATTTATTACCTCTTTTCAACTTAAAATTATACATATTGTCAAGATCTGTTTTATCTAATATAATCACTCTGTCTCCCTCAGAATTTTAATTTACATATCTTGAGGTTGGCGGTCAAGAGACATCTTTGAAAATGGCCATGCCAGTTTTTCCTCGCCAAAATGTAGCATAGCTTTGGAGCGTTATATAGCCTCCTTCCTGACAAGGTGTGACATGGTTGTTACCAATCGATTCCTCAGCTTTTCTAGTTTCATATCATACCAGTACAGTGGTTGCATTAGACTTTCTCGTTGTCCGTCATTTTGAGGGATAGGGTTGCAAATATTCCGTCATCATCTATTATTATCCATCATTTTAATGTTCATTTTTTAATGACAATAATACATGCCTATTTAAAAGCAGAGTCTGTGATTCTAATCCAATACACTATTTGTCAAATTTCAGCGAATATTTCTTCATAGTCCACTATCTGTCTCTTCTGTGTGTGTGCGCTGCAAAAACTATAGTGTTCACACACAGCCCGATCTTTTTTCAATAAATTGAATTTGATAAATTGAGTATTGGACTGAAGACTGACTCACAGCGCAAACACGGTGACAGCGCTCGCTGTGTGCGTCGCTTTGTTTGTGTGTTTGTGTTTTTTCCATGATTAATATACACAACAATCTTATAGATTATGCATTTATAAGTGCATGGAGAGAAAAGATGAACACAACAGCGACCGCACGGTCTCTTTTCATGTCAACACACAAAAGCAGACGAATATTTTTTTTTCATAGTCTTTGCCTCGGACAGACGACTTCTTATGGCCATTTTCATTTTGTTCTGAAGGCTTAACCCGCGCTCTGCTAACACACTGGAGACTGGAATTACCGGAATCTCTGAACGTGGGATTTCTCTATCCGGCAATCACCGGGGGGAAATCCTGCAGCATACGCTCCTTCTGCACCAGCGGCGCAGCTGCATCGGCACCGTTAGGGTCACAGACGTGCTCCAATGCCTCCTCCAGTAAAAAATTCAGTCAATTACGGAAAATATTTGGTTAACGTGACCTCTGTTCTTGTATCTTCACTCTAGCTTTAAAGCCGCTACAACCTCTGAAAGACAGAATAGCGACCGGGTCCACCAGTGGGCCGTCGGATTAAGAGGTTAATAGGTTAACATGTCGTTTAAATCGAAAGGGGTGAGGTCAGAAATTGATTGATTTCTGACGGGATGCCCCTTGAGTGACCTGTCACATGTCCTTATTGGAAGCATTTGCATTTTTTATGTTTCTCCACCATCTATTCAGGGTTTTCCTTTAATTTGTCACTTGTCTGTACGTATAAATTGAATATACAGTACATCCTCCACGTGTTAAACCACACCTAACATAATGTCTTTTTTGCACACCTACACACACACTCTCACACACATCCCTTTTCCCTGGTGTGCACAGCTCTGCACTGATGACCCAGGTGACAGGGGGCAATGTGAGACCTCATCTTAACTGACCTTAATGACTTCTGAATCCTGCCTCGATTACCCACCAGCCTCATCCCCCCTTTCTCGCTCTCCCCTTTTCCGTGTGTCTACCTCGATCTTTCCCTGTCTCACACGCAACCTATTAGCATAGTGCTATCTTTAACCTACCTCTCTCATTCTTTAATGAAGCGAGGGAATAGGTGAAGCGTATTTAATGAAATCAGAGTGTGACCAGCCCTCCTAAATCATCTGTGCAGGTTAAAGAGCAAATGGCTCTTTACACTCGATCATGCAGACTGTAAAGCTGTGCGTTCCTGATAGATTCCGATGAGTTTGTCATGGTCAAACTAAATGTAGAATTTGTAATACTAAGTGAAAATGTAATTCATTCACCGTGTGAGACTAAAAATAAAAAAATAATACAAATATAGTGTTCACATAACAATCAGTCGAAACAACTGAATCAAAAAGCTATAATAGTTTGAAGTCCCCTCTCTTACTTTTTACGGCCAAATGTTTTGGGGAAAGAAAGTGAGGTGAGAGACAGATTGTGTGAGGGGAAATAGAGGAAGGGAATTGAGTCATTTGAGAGACGAGAGTAAGCTGAGTGAGGAAAAGACGAAACGAATGAAGTGACAGGTTGAGCTCGCCTGGAAGAACAGAAACCGTAAAAGTGGTGATACAGGATCTATGTGGGCTTAAAGGTGTGTCTGAGTGAACAAATCCGTGTCTGTGATAATATTCAGTTTGAGGTGTCAGTAAAATATAGTATGCATGGAACAAGTGTGGTTAAAAACACTTATTTTTAGGTGTAGCCATCAAATAGCTGCAAAACAATCATATAAAAAAACAGGAGCCAGATGCATAAAACGTTGTGTAGATTCAGGACTCAGAAGACAGAAGTACTGTGTGTATATGCATTCTTTTCATCAGAATTATGAAGCTGTATGTGAATGCCTGGTTTTGTTTTATGAATCTCAATCATCCTGGAAATGTGCACACGCCTTAACTCCACTCCCACAGTTAGCCATATATAGATGTTGACACGCCCTTAATCAGCTAATCGGTTAGTAGGCAGCATGGAGTCGTTGTCATTAAAGCAGCACATTTGCTCTGTGTGATGATGTTAGTCCTCATAGTAGCCATTTCATGGTAGTGAGACCATTTTTTTTAAACTTGACGTCACTGTATAAAATGACCTGTTGTGACCTCTAGGATAATCACAGCTGAATGAAACTTTCCAATCACAAACTAGAGACCTAGGGCATTCAGAGAATGTATGGTTTTATAGGTATATTGACAATAAGGGGGTTTCTGAGCAGTTTCCAGAACAGAAGTGCTCGCCATCTAATCGCCGAAAAATGCAATTTTTGCGGAAATCTCAAAAGTTTTTGATACTAAATCCCAGCATGACTTTTCCTATGATGTTCTTCAAGGTCTTGGTGTCTTAATGGTTTAATAGGCGCCCAACAAAAACACAATGTTTACTACAGATGTATGGCTAGAAAAACTATAGTGCTGAGCTTCATCTCACATTCATCTTCAGGTTCCCAGCTTTCAGATGATGCACACCTATGTATCTATGTGACATCTACTGTTGACCTGCGATCTTCCCCTAAAGACCCCCCCCCTTAAAAAGAAAAAAATACACTTTACAAATCACTCTGAAAAAAAATTATGAAATCTGTGAAATTGTCTAAAAAAAAAACTTAGATATACAATACTTTATTAATTTGATTCTTTCTCTCTTCTTATTTTTTATACTTACAGCTGGCTCTAAACATCTGTGTGTATGGATGTGTGATGTCTGCACATTTTTTCTTTTAGAAATTCAGCTTTATGTGGGAAATGGCGTATATGCAGGCTTTTTGGGTGTAGGTGTTGTTTATACATCTGGCCCCAGGTGTAGTGTCTGAAGCCATATATTCAAGAGGACAAAGATCCTGTAGGCCAAATACACACAACACATGAACACACATACACCCACACACAGCCATCCATGTGCTGAGCTGATGACTGATAGTTAAACGCAGTGTTAAGCAAACACAATCACCACCACAATTCACACTTTTCACCCAAAACACAGTTCTAATTTATTGCCAAATAAAGCCTGTCTGTGTACCTTCCATAAAACACATTATTGCATTAGAGTGCTAAGTGTGAATGTTTGGGAAAGGTCACTCGGAAAGTGGGACATGATTGGCGAGTGGTTATTTGCAGTCAGTCATCGTTGTGACGTGAAAATCCATAGGGAAGAAGAGTTGCCTCTCTCTCCCTGGCTGAAATTGACCACCAATCGATGGTCTAGGAAATTGGTCGGTGGTGCAGAGCTATGGGGTGTGGAGCGAAGGGAGGGCTGAAACTGTTTGGTGAAGCACTAGCTAAAGATTATTTATGATCATACATATTTTTCTGCTGACACATCGGCAGTTAGGTCCTGGATTACGGGTCTTTCATTATGCGCCAAATGTTTCTGTTTTCTTATTCTAAATGGCAGACTTGGAATTGTATTTCTCTGCAAATGGCTACTCTGTGATTACATGCTGGAGTCCAAATGAGGATCATTTACTCATCTACATTGTCCTCTCGTTTGGGCTCAGGTTTGCAAGCCCAAATGTGAAGCGCTCTCATTGCCGTTTTCTCATTTTATTCCTTTCTTTTTCTCTGTCTTACCCCCGTCTCCCTCATATTTGCTGGCTCCACTGGTCTCATTTCCTTCTTTCATTCGCTCTTTCTGTCTCTTTCTCATTTTCTCTCTTTCCCCAGTACCACAGAGACTTGGAGATGAGCTTATCACTTTCTGCATCACAGGACCAAGCTGTCATGCTGGCTCTGAATAAGCCTGTGTGTTTGTATGTGTGAGTGTGTGTGTGTGTGTGTGGAGAAAAAGATGTGAGGAGCAGCTTGCGAGTGTAGGTAGGCTTTAGAACAATGCATTTTGTTGCTTTAAACTTGCTTCTGTCTGGATACATTACTCATGTGATACCTCTGATGGGATGCATCCACAGATTTTGAACATTTGCTGCCTTGTTGTTATGATACACTGGCGACCTTTCCAGGGTTTACTCCACCTCCTGCCCAATGTGTGCTGGGATATGATCCAGCCCTCTGAGACCCCGAACAGAACAAGCAGGCTAGGTAATGGATGGATGGATGGATGGATGGATAGATGGATGTTGCCTGACCAATCAGTGGCAGATGTGTCATTTTACAATTACAAGAATAGCACCACAGAATATTGCAAACTCATCCCACAGTCAGGAGATGGCAGACAATGACTTAGATCTGGTAGTAGTCGACATATCCATCAAAAAGCCAGAAATGGTCAAATAGCTTTAAAGGAAAATAATTTGTTTTTTTCATTGCACATAGAGGGAATTTCTTTATCAGGCTTGTGGGGATAATAAGCCATTAGAGTCCCAAAATGAGATGAAACAACCTGGAAAAAAAGCTTCCAGTCTATGAGCAGTATACAGTGCCATCACATCACAGGAGCAGGATGTTTATTTTCAAACATTTCTGACTGAACAAATCGTACATATTTCAGTCACCAAATACTTTTCACATCTGTGAGGTAACATGAGGCCAGAGATTGTGGTGGCACTGAAAACTGAGTTGGCGGCCCACCATGACTGAATAAATGTAACTGATAACGAAACTTTCATAATAACATTGACAAATAAACTGTATGAACATGGATTGGTCCTGTGATGTATGGACGCCAGGAAGAGTAGCTGTTACTCTGGTAACCACTGATGGTGAATCCAAATAAACAATGTCACAGCCGATACTTAATCCATTTAATAAGGTCAGTATCTACGCTGATACAGAGCCGTTGTGTCGGATCAGCGCATCCCGTTATTTATACTTTAGTATAGCCTCAAAAATTACTACGCAGTTTTACCAAACTCGTTTAGCAAAACTATAAATAACACATGCTATTTCCTTACTGCAGTCATATACAGTATTGAATGTTTGTGATTGAAGCCAGCTTTGCAATGATCAGAACTGTATGTGCAAACATCCTATTTAGCAGAGACACATTTTTGTTGATCTCCAGCTACATGTTTTGATCATTTGAGGATGGCATCTCTGCTTAATGGGTCCTATTCAAAGGATTAAATCCCCCTGTTTAAACATCTCTACATTTGATTCAGCTGCAGCAATCAGCTCAAAGTTTCTCATGTCCTCTCCAAAATGTTTCTCCTATGTTTCAAAAAGGGATCTACACACTTTAGGAGTAGACTACAGCTTCTTCTTCTACAGCTGGCGCAGAGGTGGAAGCACATACTGTATGTAGAGCAGCGGGTAACCTCCAGTTCTGAAAAGTGAAGCCAATGCGTAAGTGCCTTAAACTTGCATTCTTTCTAACAGCCAGCAGGGGGCGACTCCTCTGGTTGCAAAAAGAAGTCAGATTGTATAGAAGTCTATGAGGAAATGACCCTACTTCTCACTTGATTTATTGCCTTAGCAAACATTGTAAATATGAGTTTATGGTCTCAATCGCTAGTTTCAAGTCTTCTTCAATACAGCATGATGTTCATTTAGTAAATTATGGTCCCATTTAGAATCAAATAGACCATAAAGCAGGGTAGGCTTTAGAACATGGCTACCTTGTGATTGACAGGTCGCTACACTGGCGTTGTCCGTGTTTTTGTCTTAATACTTTAACAGTGTGTTTTCAGTCCATGCAAGTAAATTATAACCTTTTTGGTTGGCTAAATATGCCTTATTCAGCGTTGTACTTAGCTCCACCCTCTCGTGTCACTTCTGGTTGCAAAGAACTAAGATGGTGACGGCCAAAAACTAACATGTCGAGGGACAAAATGCCAAACTCAAGGCTTCAAAATTGCCGTGACATCACGGTGACTACGTCCACTTCTTATATATAGTCTATGATGTAGAGATGATTCCATTTCTGTGGATTTAAACTGTTAAAGACAACTAAATCAGCAAAATCGACTAAAATGATCACACAACATGTTTAACAACTGTGAGTAATAGACAGGAACAGGATAAATATGTGCGTCATCATTCTTCAAGTTCTAATACGTCATTATGTTTAATGCTGTATATGCGTAACCTTTTGCGTTTTCTCTTTGCTCTTTCAACAAACAGGTAGTTCCAGCAGGTGTCACTGAATTTATGGCATCAGCTGTTGAACAAGATTCAGGTGATGACATGCGCACTTATGATGCTGTGGGAAATCATACTCAAGTCCGGCATTGCCAACTAAAATAGACATCATAATACTCCCACCTCCGAGTGACCTTCATCTCCTGAAGCACCATACTGTATGTAATGGAATGTCTCTCCACCTTTCATGAGGTTTAAGCCACTTCCTGCTGTTGTCTTGGTCTACATCAAATGTGTGGGAGCCGTTTATGCATCTGCAGGCCAGTGCATCAGAGCACCTCGCTAAAGAGGTCTGGGCTCTTCAATGACAAGTGACACCCACTGGCATGCTGTCTTGCAGTCCAGCAGGCTGTTGTGGTAGCTACATGACTGACAGATCTAAGCTTGTAATGATTGTTCTGTTCATGCTCTCTGCGGCTTCCTGAATTTTTAAGCACAGCGTTTTTTCTTGTCATTACTATACAGTGAGTTTCTATCATATCTTGAATCATGGTACCTCAAGCAGAGGAAATGGTTGGTTGCCTTCTCAAATGAATTTGAGCAAAAGCTTGTCAAGCGATGACTATGTTACTGACGGGGCAGAGAGGGAAATGCATTTGTGATCTTTGCATTTCACTTAGGTTTTTTGACATAAGGGGGAGAATTTTCAATTTCAGCTGGACTTTGTATAGTCTGTAGACATCTTCTGTTTGTTGCAGTGAATCCTCTGTAATTAGTAATTAAATAGACTCAGCATCACCGCATACTTAAGCTTACTAAAATTCATAGGCAGTGAAAACAGTAATTTATTATGTAATATGGAAATCACTCCTCTAATCAAAATACAAGTTTTAAACTATGTGAACGATTTTCTCTGCATGTTTTCAGTTATGTCAAATAAAAAACAGCAAAGTTATGTGTATGTAAGGGCAGATGCATTAACCATTGGAATTAAAATTAATGGCCAAGGCCAAAGCTGGAAATCAAGAAACTGAGATAAATACAAAACACAAAATATGAAGGCTTAAAGGCTAATTTGTTTTGCATCAATACATACATTAAACTATTTTTCATTTATAGCAAACAAAAATTAAAGATTCAGTCAATTCTGGCAGGCATGGGTTCTGTAAGCACAGAACTGTCCACTGCCACTCGGTTTTCTATTCAGTGTAGACATTGATGATCATGCTTCATTCAGTACTTTGATAGATTTGCATAGCAGTATATTGCTTTATCCTCACATTGAGACAGACAGCAGGAATAACCAAACATTATAATGTATGATATACTGTACAGTGTTCAAACTGTGAGCATAAACTGAACCTAAAGAGACAGAAGTGTCTGCTTTCTGCTCTCAAACAAGCATCTACAACTGGAGCAGGGTATCCTCTAACAACGCGAGTTGCTAGCGCTGTTTGAAAGAGCTATAGATTAGTAAATTGGATGTAGCCACAAGTTCCATACGTATTCTTTTAATGGTAACTTCAATATTACATAAAATCACAAGACTCTACTAGTCAGTTTAAAGAGCATCTTCACAACATCTGTCTTTTCTGACCACCAATGAATTCACTTCTCAATGATGTACAAAAGAAGTGTACACCCCGTCCCCCGTGATGTTTAGTTACTCTTACATATTCTCCAAAATAATTCATAAGTGAATTGACATTTGCTAGGGATGCACCGATCTGACTTTTTCTTTTTTTTTTTCCTTTTATGTGTAGCGCAACACCAGGCCTGACTTAAATATTGCTTTCCTAACTTTGTAAAACAAAATGTAACGAATAAACACATAGCCTAGATATGAATTTACTGAATTGTATTAAAATAATAAATCGTACACCAGCAACTTGGTAAAAAATCTTCAAAATTAATAGAAATTACAAACCTTTTTAATGCAGCAACAAATTAGTCTTAACTTAAACAGGAATTAAAATTCCAGTATATAATGTGTATACAGTATACTGTGTGTATATATATATATATATATATATAGAATTGAATTGAACAGATCGGCCCCATTGTCACTGATACCCGATCCAGTTATTTGAGTCAGTATTGACCTGATATCCAATGAGGTATCTGCATCAGTGCATCCCTACAAATTGCTAAATTAATTTTCAAACTACATACCTAAAGGTTCAGCTCATCATAAGTGGGCGCGCAACAGATGTTCATGTAATATCACTGTATAATATAGTGTAATATGTTTACTTCTACCCTAAGGTTTTTGTGTACAGTCTTGTACTTTTTACTTTCTATCAATCAACAAGATTTTTTTCCAACACATGTTGCAAACGTTTTTGATAATTTATTTTAATTCAAATCCACGCCTCAGAGGTGATCTTGTGGCCTATAACATTACATTTTCTATGCAGAGAATTACCTAGGACATACATTGTTTAATTCATTCTAATTCAACTGATATGGTTTTATTCAGTGATTTATATCAAACTGTTTGGTATCGTTCTGCAGCTGAGATAACTTTCTAATATGGAAGAGTTAAAAAAGGCTTTGTAAATGAACTAGTATTAATCCTGTAAAAGAAGCTTAAGATGGGAGGAGTGCTCTTTGCGCCAACTAAACACGGCGCCCCTTTCTTGGAAGATAATAGAAGAAGTCAGAAGAAACGCTACTACTCAGGGCTGTGACGCTGAACTGTGGTCTCTACCTCTCCCGCGCCAGCAGGATGAGGAGTAGGTGAACAAGTCGTCCTGAGGACCAGAGGCCCCCTGCGAGCCCGACACCTCACCACATGCTGAGAGGATATCCACTTGACCTGAGAAGAAAGAACCAGAAGAAGCCTCTGCGTTCACCTGGGTTCTAATATGCTACAACGAAGACTAAAGAACTTTGAATCCTGCATGCCAGATCTCTCTCTCACTGCTCTGCTTGTCTGCCTCTGGTTCCTGATCCATCGACTGATGCAACCCTGCGTTGTCTGAAGCGCCCTGCAGCTCCACTGCAATCCTGTGATGCACAAACGTGCTGAAGACTTTGGTCCAGCAACTATAAAGAGAAAGAGACTTTAAAAGAAAAGAATTTTAAAAATGAAAGACATTTTGAAACTGGCAAAGATGCCATAATGACCCACTTCAGCTACAAAGGGGTTGGTGAGATGATCCAGCGACTTGCTGCTGCTGCTGAGAGAGAGAATGAGAGAAAGAGACTGAGAGAAACGATTCTAGCCGAGTGACAACGTGTGAGACGACCATGTCCGAAGATACCGGAGAAAGCCAAAGCAAACTGTTACCAGAGCGAGAGATGGAAGAATATGATCCAAACCGAACTACAAAGACTATGACAAAGTGTCATCCAACAAGATCCAAAGAGAACCTGCTGAAACTCCCATCAGCTCAACCTCTCAGGTGAAAATAATACATTTTCAGATGTCAATGAGTTTGATGTTACTAGGCCTCAATGCATTTGATTTTGCTAAATAAGTGTTGGTTAATAAAGTAATGCTAGTTTGATAAGTTGATGTTACATGCTAGATTTATTAAGAAATTAAAAAGCACAAGTAGAATTTCCCTTAAAATGAATCTTCCCTGGTGCTTCTTAAACTCTCAACTGCTGAACAATGCATTAATATAATTAAACTAAATGTATAGAATAATGTAATTCAAACATTTATTTTTCTCTTATTACACTGCTTTGATGAATACTCGATTCTGATTGGTCGATCACAGCGTTCTACGGTCTGTTATTTCTGTATAACGCAGTTCTGATGTTGGACTCTGGCGGACCGTTTTTGTGTCAAGTTATTGATTTCTTAAGTAAGTAGCCGTGTAATAAACAGGATGATGTACAGCTAGCGGATCATTGTTGTGAAATAAACTCCCTCAGGGTGACACAAGACCTCCGCTTGCGTCGGTGTGCCGCATCACCCTGTCGGGGTTTATTTCACAACAATGACCGGCTCGCTGTACATTATCCCTTACTTGTTGCCTTCTTTGTTGTGTTGCGCTGACATATGCACATTGGTGTCTCATTCCCTGCCCAACTGACTTGAAATAATTTCCACTAAGGTGGTGTAACACACAAAAATGTCTTTTCTAGTCTTTTAGAAAGCTTTACAAATATGAAATCACTATGGTTTCAATAAAAAGAGTATTGTTTGCCGACCTTTGTCTTACACTTTGCCATGCTGAGTTTAATATTGACAATAAATACACCAAAAGTAGTTTTTTAGGGTTATGGTTAAAGCGTAAAAGTTATAGAAAGGGCTTCTTGACAAAATGTTATCAATTCTCTGAAGCACTCATATTCCAAAAAGTTGAAGGTGCTTGTACGTCCCTTAGTTAAACAGGCATGATGCCAAACAGTTTGCACCAGTCCTTGCAAGATCTCATGTATTACACATTACAGTATAAATGATTTGTCATAGTTTAGAAGAGAGTTGTTTAAAGAGTAACTATACACAAGCTTGAAAAGCAGTGTTTCACTGTCCTCTGTGGTTGAAAGTTTCAAGCCTTTTTCACCTCTGTGTCCTTTGTTGCACCTGTAAGCTCGCCCAACAATGATGTCACATGATCCTGGAGTACACCTGTACATCACTGCAGCAAAGTGAGACATTTAACCACTGGAGGTCGGCAAAAACAAGATTTTCAGGGGTTGTTAAGTTGCACTTTAAACACGGACTGTCAATCGATTAAAATAGTTAATCTTGATACCCTCACAGGTACTGCATTTAGCATAAAGTATGCTCAAATCATAACATGGCAAACTGCAGCCCAACAGGCAACAACAGCTGTCAGTGTGTCAGTGTGCTGACTTGACTATGACTTGCCCCAGCTGCATGTGATTATCATAGAGTGGGTTTGTAAAGGGGGACTTGTGGGTACCCATAGAAGCCATTTTCAGGTCAATGGACCCCTTTGCAAATGGCCATGCCAGTTTTTCCTCGCCAAAATTTAGAGTAAGTTTAAAGCGTTATTTAGCCTCCTTTGTGACGAGCTAGTATACCGTGGTTGGTACCAATGGATTCCTTACGTTTTGTAGTTTCATGTAGTTCCAGTATCTTCACTCTAGCTTTAAAACTAACAACCTACAAATCACAAGTTGCATCAATGCGTTAAAGACATTAATGGCTTTAAAAAACAATTGCTGTAACGCGTTATTTTCGCGTTAACTTTGACTGCACTACTTTAAACATGTTTAAATAGTTGCTCTGTGCACTCTCTTGAAAACGTGTGTAGTCATGTTGAGTCATTGTTTACATAACTTCAAATGAAATCATCCTTCTCATCTTTTCTTAATCACTGAAAATATATTCTTGGCACAGCACTGTTTTTTTTTAATTATAAATTTGGACATTTGTGGCACCACCAGCCACCCAGCCTTATTGAAAGTGATAGTAACCCATCCCTGTGCAGGACGCTGTGCTCAAAGTGGCACTGCTATTATAATTAGCTTATCTGTTGCACTGCTGGTGAGCTGGGCAAATCTTCAATAATATAGGAGACACTAGCAGAGAATAAATAATGATATGAGGTTACAAGGGGGGGCGAGAGGTAGGACGATAATATGGTTAGGTATTATGAGCAATGTTAGCTGAAGATGTGATGTGTATCTCTCTGAGGATGATGGAGTAATGTGCTGTGTTTGGACACTCAGTGTTTATAGGGCCCCCTCCTTTGTTCAGACGACCATTGACCTTCTCATGTCATTGTTACCGCTAATGATGAAATAAAGAGATGGTGTCATAGCCTGCATATTTTGGCCGTAGTGACCCTGTGACTCAGGAGGCTGTTGAGTCATAGGTTTGACTCTCCAGAGCTTCCGCCTCCTCCCGAAGACTAACACACAGACTATTTTAGAAAATCTGATTATCCCAAAATGACCTTGCAATGCAACTTTTCTGACTTGTGTCTAGTGGCAGCCCATCAGGCGCCCAATGCTGGGAAGCGAGGAGATCCTTGCGATAAAAAAACGCCGATGTGGACATGTACCTCAAGCTGGCCAAACATACATTGTAAGCAACAATGCATCGAGCACTACATGATTCAATTGTAAGACTTGATTCACTTTAGCTGTTATCACAATACCCCTACTCTTACTGTCTAATGATAATAAATCTCCTATAGATACATTCTGTACTTCCAAATTACATTTACAATCAAATAACACTTAAAGTCAAATTCAATTACACACCCCCCTCAGCTTATTAGAGGTTTTTTTCGGGATATGTTAACAGACACAGGAAAGACAATATTAGTACAGTAGTTAGGCTGAGAGCTGATCTCAGATATAGCAGTTGGGCAGGATGTGATGGCTCTATTGGGGGAATTTTAGTCTCTGTGCAGTTATACAAGGAAGAGACATAATTAAATCAGGGCCCGCACATAAAATTGCTGTAACTAATTAACCAATAAATTATCAGTTGCTGCTCCATAAATCATGATGTACGGATCAATTTTTATGAGCCATAGTTGAGAAATGCTCAAACGCAACTCAAAGTGCACATTTTTCCATAATAACAGCGTTTTTCGACCACTGGTGTGGCCAGTGGGCAACCTCCGCGTCTATGAGAAGTCTATGAGAAAATGACCCTACTTCTCATTTGAGTTATTACCTCAGTAAACATTGTAAATAGGAGTGGCCAAATATGGCCAAAATCTTCTATCACGGTATAAGTAAGGGATAATGTACAGCGAGCCGGTCATTGGTGTGAAAGAAACCCCGACAGGGTGATGCTGCAGACGTCCCTCGTCTTCTTCCTTAATATTGTTTTGATTAAAATATTACAAATTAAAATATTGTATCGATTGAATTAATGTCAGTGAACTGATAATTAATTCATCATTGACATGCCTACTTAGTTACTATGCTTTGCACTTAATATGTCTGAGGTGACATTTACTGGAAATATAAAATAGGGTGTTCTGTTCTGGTAACAAAAGTGTTCAGGATACTTTATCTCCAAAACAGTCCGACTTGATAATGGAATATTAATTGTAAAAATTAGTAATGAGTGGGCGAATAAACAAAGAATAGCAAAAGCTAATTGTGATGCGATGCTCAGTTAAGGTGCTTGTGGTAGCTGCTTGTACCTCACACATTATTAACAGCAACACCATCATTTACCTTCATCTGAGAGGCATTCTGAGAAATGACGAGAAATGTGTCCCCTTAAAAACACAACTACCAGTGGAAACAGCAAGACCATTACCATGCACTTGTAGCATGCTCTGAAGCCATTTATGTAATCTAGGAGTGAATAAATTAGACTGACATTAAATGATAAATGGATGTTAATGAGTAATCATTGAAGCACAGCAGATATGAAGTCTACATGCACTCAAATGTGACAACCGATATTAAATGCTTACTTCCTGCAATTCACCCCCCCTGCCCCATGCATCCATAAACAATTAATAATCATCAATTTGGATATGGGCTGCTATGACCATGTGTTTAATTATGGAACACATAAAGAAATAAATGAAAAATCACGTAACTGTATATGACAGGAGGAAAACAGCTTGAAAGTGCTCTCAAGTAATTGCCCCCCCTGTATAAATTTCCATGCACCATTGCAGAAGAGTGACATTAATGTTAGGTGGCAACGGAAATACCTGATAAAAGGCTGGAGTGAGAAGCATGTCACCTTTTTTTCATTATAGCTTTCTTGCCACTCTGTGTTACCTTTGTTGTGTTTTGTTTGTAGATGAAATGGCTTAGATCTTCTTGAAACTGTCAAGCATGCTGGACAAATTATTCTGTTACTTGCTTTGATCCCCCTCCTGGCCTTCCAAGCCTGGGGGGCTTCAAAGAAGTGCATAACTGAAAGAGGACATAGTAGCTTACAAGAAGCCCTGTCTCCATGCCCTCATCAACCAGACACGGGTCACACTGGCAAGCAAGTGTACTGTGTATAGTAATAGATGTCAAGTTATGATGGTTTATTATTTATGCTTTGTTTATCACTTCATTTATGTGATCAAAGCGCACTTACTTTTAAATATATGCTTATTCGTTTCCTTGTAGAGGGTTCATTCAATTATTATCCGTAACCGCTTATCCCAGTCGGGGTCGCGGGGGGGCTGGAGCCGATCCCAGCTGACATTGAGCGAAGGCTAGAGTGAATTTATTGGTACCACATGGAACTAGAAAATGTAAGGAATCCATTGGTAGCAACCATGTGATACTAGCTCGTCACGAATGAGGCGAAATAACGCTCCAAACTTACTCTAAATTTTGTCGTGGAAAAACTGGCATGGCCATTATTCAAAGGGGTCGCTTGACCTCTGACTTCAAGATATGTGAATGAAAATGGGTTCTATGGGTACCCACGAGTCTCCCCTTTACAGACATGCCCACTTTATGATAATCACATGCAGTTTGGAGCAAGTCATAGTCAAGTCAGCACACTGACACACTGACAGTTGTTGTTGCCTGTTGGGCTGCAGTTTGCTTTGAGTTTTTTTTTTATGATAAATACAGTACCTGTGAGGGTTTCTAGATAATATTTGTCATTGTTTTGTGTTGATTGATTTCCAATAATAAATATATACATACATTTGCATAAAGCAAGCATATTCACCCACTCCCATGTTAATAAGAGTTTAAATACTTGACAAATCTCCCTTTAAGGTACAATTTGAACAGATGAAATGTGTGAATAATTTGCGATTAATCGCGATTAACTAAGGACATTCATGCCATTAATTGCGAGGGAATATTTTAATCGATTGCCCTAGCTATAACTAATTCTCGGTGTATAACAGCTGTGAGTGGGACTCTTGTTGTCACTGTAAGATCACCATGGCAAATGGACAAACTGTTGGTCAAGAAATAGCTTCACTGCAGCCTTATGATTTCTCCTCAACAAGGTTTGCTGGCTTTAATTTAATCAGACCTCCAGGGATGGACCAAAGACAGCAACAAATCAGAAACTGGTCAAGCATCACGTTGAGAAAACATTTTTACAAAAGCCTGTATTTTTTCTTGTGTCTTAGATAGGGATGTCCCCGAATGCAAAGACAGTATTTGAAAAAGCACATATTATAATGCATTCATGTGGATTCATCACATTCATTCAGCCAATAGAACATCATGGCGAAATAAAAAAGAAATATCCACTACATCATCACCAAAAGCCAATAGTTGATGGACAATGTTTCCCTGATGTCAATTTGTTTATGTTAAGATGCTGGCCTTTTTATCTACCAAGAGACTATAGGGGCACGATCGCACGTGCGAATGCAGGCGAGTGATCATCGTGTGATTCAGTGATTTTCAAACTGAAAGTTCACCAAAGTTGAACCCCATGTGAATGTGAAGATGCAAATTTGCTTTGCAACCAGAAGCGAATGTTTTTTTGCCCCTTCGCTCACATTGAATGGGAGTGAACGGGTGGCACATTTCCTGTTTTTTTGCTGCTCTTTACATTCCTCCTCCTTTTTTTTGTATTGTCATGTTTTTTTCTGTTGCATAAGTGGACCAGGCTACAATCTGTTGTGCAACCCTGTGTTGCAGTAAGACAATACATGATCTTTGAATGCTTGAATCAGTAAATGAGTTTCATTTTGGCCACAAATTAAAGTGTTTAAAAGACATTGTTGAGTGTATTTGTAATTGGAAAACAATGTGAAAATCTCATATTTTTTAAATTATTAACTGGAAAAAATGAATGCTAACTATTTTGACTGTTGAATACTGGAACTTTATTGAATGTTCTTATGCTACAGACAGCAATTGGTTTCCATACAGTATAAAACGAGCTAGCAGAGACTTGAAACTTCACAGCCACATGTAATCCATTGCAGTGAATCCACAACCCACTTCTCAAACAGAACAGTGATGTGACAAATACTTTAAATGCTAATGATTTTGAATGGGCAGTACCAGTGTGTGTTTTTTCACAAAATTGGTGCATTACGTTTACAGCACAGTCAAAAACTCTCCTTAAACAAATAGATGTTTATTCACACCCATTGCTGAAAGGCATTCTGTAAAAGTTTATAATCACTGCCAGAAGGAGAAGTACACATATTTGGTTGAGAAAATGTAAGAATTTGCAGCATATTATCACATAATAACTCATGGTTTGCAGTGGGATCACAGATTGATGGTAACAGTTCAAACACATCTGACAGTGGAATTTCCCTCAGAGCGTTGTCATTGATTATTCACATTGATTATTTTGAGAAAATGCTGGGTGATGCTTATTAAGAACATTATAGCAGCTGTGATGAATATGGCTGCTGGCTGAGTGAGAGGCTCAGCACAAACCCTGATACATCTTCACGCTCGTTTTATTCCTTAAGAATGGGCTGTTTAATTATTTATGGTATAACGTCACCATGAAGGCGCATCGCTGTTCGTTTATTTTGCCTCTGGGCATATTACCCTTGTCATGCAGGGTCACTATCATTTGGCTATTTCTTGCTGGGCTCCGTGTCTTCACATCTTTTCTCTGCATATTTTCTTTCCCTCAAGGAGGGACACAGTGGGCTCGGAGTAGAAGGGTGCAGCAAAATCTGTGCTCTTGTGCTGAAATCAGAATGACTGGTCACTAGAATAACACTTCTGCAAAGGAATTAAAAATGACAATGTCAGAACAGTTGAGGAGCATTTCAGTCTGTTGACTTTAAGCAGCACATCCTCAATTTATGAACCAAATGAATGTTTGTAGAATGTTGAACACTATTAACAACAAATGTATACGTGCCAAAGTGTCCTTGGGCAAGACACTGAACCTCGAGTTAGTCCTGATGGGTAAGCCAGTGCCTTGCTCATGCCAGCTCTGACGCCGTGTGTGTTGGTCTGTGAATGGGTGAATGAGATGCAAATTGTAAAGTGCCTTGTTCGTTAAGGTAGAACAGTGCTATATAAGCGCAGTCCATTTACCATTACTTTCCTGAAATTCCCCTCTGTGGATCAATAATGGCTTATCATATGTTATCGTATAATTTACAGCACCGCTGACCATTTTCAAAAAGAACTACAACTTCCAAACTTATTTCTTACCCGCCACTGTGGGCTTCCATTCATGTCAATGTGCTATTAAAAGCAAAATATAAAGGCCTACGGTCAATGCTCTTGACACTAACTAACAACCTTAGAAATTAATTTTACGTTTTTGTGTTACGGGGTTACAGCAGAGTTAAAACACATCTCTTTAAATGTAATTTAATTACGGCGGCCTATAACACCCACAGCAATAGTATGTGGAGACTCCTCAAACTGTGGCGGGTTTGTTTTTGTTTCATTTCTTCTTTGAGTTTCCAATGCCTGTGGAGATTTAGTTTATAGTGAAGTCAACATCAAGCAACTTGAAGAAAGACTCAGTGAACTTTCCAATAACACAGCAAAGCCATCTTCACTACAAACTCTCTGTTCACTGCCATCATTGTTTTTTTTCTCATCACCGTGTGAATGAATAAATGTTAACGTGATTACTTCTGCTACTTATAATTGCATGACATTGGTCTCCTATTCAGTGAGACCGGAAGCATCTTCCTGTTTTTGCGTTGGGATATAGAAATGCACGCTGAGTCTTTTGCTTTTCCTACATCCTGCAAAGACACACTTCACCTTTTTTAAACTCCCACTTGTTTTTACTAACATTAGCTGGCTAGTTTCAACAGTAATAACAACACATCAAATGCAGATCCAGTAGCTACTGTAATGGGCGATGACGGACTAATGACCTTTTGAACTGATGACCAACTTTATTTCAAAGTCAGTATACTGTTGCTTTGTCAGGGAGTGATAAGGAAAGATGTTTAAGGTAATTACACACAGCCTTTAGTAGCCTATAAAGTTGTATTACTAATCATTTATTATTATTCAGCAATTTTTTTGGGGCATATCAAGTTATTTCCTCACAGCACGACGGCAAATTGCTGTGGCATAAATATGCAAAGCACAATATGGCTTGATTATGTACAACACGTTGGTCTAGTGTTTCAGTGTCATCGGGTGAAATCCAATGTTGAACTATAAATCAATTCCAATGCTGGAGGCTCTTACAGTATGGCGGGACCAGTGTATATTGTGACGCTGAAGTATAATTCAATTTTAAAACATACAAAAACGCACATATGGTACTTTAGAAGGATTCTGACAGAAATATATACTGTATAATTTTATGTTATATAGAATTTCTGGCATATTGTCACAAAAGTTACCATTTTCCCAATGAAAATGATATTCCTATATTCAGTATACCACACAGGCACAGCAAGGAGACGCAGGGTTAGTCACCACATCCTCCCAGACAGTGTGGGGATTTGAAGTTTAGAATTGAAATATTTAATCTTTCAAAATGTCACTCCAACTTCTGTGCCAACACATTTTTATACTTTCAAACTTAAGCAAGAAAATCATAACTATGATTAAATGACCCCCTGCTATTGACATCTTACTGGCCTTCTCTTAATCTTCCCAAATCCATTGGCCTTTCTAGTGGTAGATTACCACCATCCCCTGGTTGTCTTTACATCACTTTACACACCAGAGATTCTGCATAGGTAATATTTATCTGTATTAGACTCGTACTGCAATCTACTTGCAATTAAAATCAATATCATAGCAAGGGGGAAAAAAATCAGTTTACTATTTGTCATCATATTATTGCATTGATGTGCAATGTTGGTGTAATTAGGCCCCTGGATTAGCTCTACCAAAGATGTAATGGTTGTAATGAAAAGCACTAATTTCCTTCTTGATTTGAGAAAATTTACTTCCGTTTGAAGGACAGAAAACAGATGTGTTACTCCAGCAGACAAAAGCCTGATCAGCAGGAATGAAGGGCAGGAGACTTATTATGACACAAAGCTTGTTTGGAAAAAACAAAGGAAGAAATTGAAGGTATCATAATATCCCTTTTCACTGAGTCTGTCCCTTATCTTTAGTGAAGGAACTCTCATTTTCCACCATCTTACGAATGCTGCCATTTTTAAAAGGTTAACCAAAATTCGAATGACAATGTTTTGGAGCAACAGGATTGAAGTCAATCTAGGTTTTAATAAACAAAGCCACATGATGTTGTATCTGCAAAAGATTTTACAGCGTCAGTCAATAGCTATTAAGAGAATAAACAACTAAAACACCCCCAAGTTAGCAGACTGGTGACCTCCAAATGGGAAGGTCTTAATCCACAAGTAGGCAGACAACTGCAAGTAGTAGTGATGGTGGAAACCAAACAAGATGCCACAAGTATGTACGATCTGATATGTATATGGAGTACATTACAATACATATCCAAAGAGTCAGATATATTGATGATTGATATATTGTCCAAATCACCAGCAGGTTTCAGTCCAGTCGGAATTTTCAAATCTTCAATAGGCGTTGAGGTTTCTCGGACTTACTACGTATAAAACTGACTGGGCACTTGGCCTCTGAGACTTTACTCTGTTTACTCTTAATCAGCGGAAACAACCTGTAAACACAACATTAACACGTTATCACCTTTATAAAGTTAATATGGCGAACCTGTTGGCAACGGTTACCTATTTACACATCCAACAGATATGGAGCAACATTATCCTTTTAGCTCTGTGTTGGTCTCCTTATACTCCTAAAGGAAGTTCTTGGATCTTTAGCTGCTAAATGTTCACCAGCTAGTCGCTAACTTTGTCCGTCTGATGTTTAGTGCCGAGCAGGTAGTGTAAAGTGGAATTAAGAGCACTTTCTAAAACCATTGCCTACTGCAGTTATTACGCTGTTGAGTGAGAGCGAATCAAATGTTGAGGCCCGAAAAAAGCAATACGATGAGCTGAATGGGTGTGGAGACGAGTGGAACTGCAGAATTGGGTGTTTTACATCTGTGGCTTTGTCCCCTTTCACATACAAGCAGTCATGTGATCCATTGTTAGTGTATGTGTGAACACGTGAGAACCACAGCGCTGAAAATAAGGCCTGCTCGATATGAGGAAAATCTGCCATGTGCGATGACATTGTTCAATATTGCGATGACGATATGACTTACGATAAATAAACAAATATTGAAGTGTGCATTTTAGCTATACATATACATATATATTAAATAGAACAAGGCTAAATGTTGTTTCTGGAGCAGCAACAGTAATGTTAACAACAGCAAAGTCACTATATAAACTCAATATCTCACTGGAAACAATCTAAAATGTTAATAAAATAAATAATATTCCTCAGTAAAGTTTAGAAAGACCGAAGAACACAGACATCAGTCAGTATCAGTCCTTCCTCCTGTCGTCTGTCGTCTGTCCTCCTCCCTCTGATGATGTGATTCACTGCTGCAGATAACATAACTGCTGCTAGAGGGAGGAGGAGCTGCTTTGTCTCAGCCAGCTGATGAGTTTACAAGTAAGATACATGGCAAACTAACCTAAACAGTTATAATACACAGCCTACTGCCAGCTTTAGTTTCAGCTTGTGTCGCCGAGGGTTACGTTGCTCCGATACTTTATGAAGATAATAAATGAATAACACAGAGGCTCTGTAGTTTGCAGTGCATCACCGCTTCACGTCTTCCGTTCCTCCCTTCACAATAAACTTTCCAGACCGACACTGGATCGCTTCTTACTAGAAGGAACTAAAGTCATTCACAACTCAACTAAATAACGTACACGTGTTTACAATTGGCTGTTAGCCGCCGAACTAACGCGCTGTGCTTGTGTAAACATAGCGGCGGAGGGATGAGAAAATGCGGACAGAGCAGATTGAAACGTCGTTAACTGTTTCATCATGTTCAAGCTTGTTGAACAGGTGTATTGATAACGTACCGTGGCTTTACAGTTGCAAAGTTTTATTGCACTTGCTTACAGTAAGGAGCGTAGTTGACGTAGTTATCTTCACTTCTCTCCACCGCGGCCTCGCTGATCAGCTGTTCGCTGACTTCGCTGTGTGTGTTTATGTGTGGAGCTCCGACACAGAGCAGCAGGGAGAGGATGCAGCTTTAGCCCCAGAGCCCGTTTAATAATGGGTTTCGGTAACCATCCCTAAATATAATGATTTTTCTTATTCATCGCGTTTCAGACAGCCTTTTGCGATGTGTTCATCGTGCATGTTCATATCGCGACGACGATGAAAATACGATTTATCGTTCAGCCTTACTGAAAATGCATTGTTGGGTTTTTGTTTTCAATTAAGCACACGCCTTGTAATATCACACTTTGTTACCTCATAATCAGCAGGCTTCCACACAATATTCCATAACAATTTCACCATCTTCTCTGTAAAGCTCTCACTAACGCAGGGCGCAGACACTTTACAAATGTAAGCTTTAAAGTTTGCAACAGCATGGCAGAATGTATTGATTTCACCCAGCTTAAAAGTTTTTCATTGTTTGTGCCAAATACATAATTGCCAGGCAACAAGCTTCCCTCTAGACATTAATTAGGTTATTAATATTTATTTGCTTAGTTATGTCTTTTCCATGTATTGCTTGGCAACAGAATTGAGATCAGGATGTAATAACTGGATCAATAGAGCCTTGAAAAGAGTTTTGCTGTTAATTTGTAGTTAGGCCATTTTGTACCTAGAGAGCTGAGAAATATGTAAAATATTAATGATCCAAATCACATTAACACTAAATTCATGGTGTGGGACATCACATTGAGCCATTTTATCAATAGTGAAGGAATGATTTGATTTTTGGAAGGAAGGTAAAGCCTCTACACCTTTTCATCTATCTCTACAGAAATTCCTGAGGGTTTCTTTTTTGAAGTATCCTCAGAGCTTTTCACACATACTCTTATATGGGTTACTTGGTAGTATGATAAATGAGGAAGAGGTACACCAAGGGACATTAGTGTTGAATCTTGGGAGGCAGTGGGAGTCCCAAAGCAATGTTCGCCTTGGGCTTAGCCCAACTTGCCTCCCCAAGGAAATGTGTGACTAATATAGTCTCCAAGTTTGAAAATAATTGTTATCTCAAGGTTCAGCTCACACAGGCCATGCACAGAGCTGTACTTTGTAGAGGCCACACAATACTTAATTGGAGTGGTCTTGAACAGTGACATCAGTTTCCTTAGGTTACCATGATGTCAAAACCATTTTGGCAGATATTGTATATCCTGAGACAATTGGTTTAATTTATTTCAAAAGGTAAAATTGCGGTTATCTCACAAACTATTCAACGAATAGTAAAGTCACTTTTTTCTCTTTTTGTCCCAGATTTCCTCCCCGTCTCTTTGTCTCTGTTCTCGTTTGACCCATTATCCCTCCGTCACTCTATTTTTCACTGTCTCTCTCTAAGTATGTCTCCCTAACCCCTCTTCTTTCTCTCTCAATCTCCCAGAGGCTGGTCATTGCACTCTTAACACAACGCTTCATTAAAGTAATGCTTAACAACACTGTTTCACTCACTCTTTGCTAGAGCCGTGCTTGTGTGTGTGTGTGTGTGTGTGTGTGTGTGTGTGTGTGTGTGTGCACATTGTGGAACGCCAAGCTGGTTCTGCACCTATTGAGATGGCCAAGACTGAATGAGAGTCCCTTGAGGCACATTGCATATGCCAGTCCCTTTCAGAGTAGGACCTGAATGCGGTTGCCCAGGAATGTGCTCCAATTTTAGACATGCTGGTGAAAGTCGGCAGGTTTGGAGAGAAGAAGAACATGTGATGGTTTTATAATTTTTGAAGCTTGTCCCTGGTCTTGTTAAAAAAATGGCACAGTGTTCAAAAGGACAGGAAGGAAAAAAATGTCTCAATGTATTTTCAGTTCATTATGAGGGACCACAGCTCCTGTTACCTTTACTAATACAACTACTGATAGTGGTAGGTGTAGTGATGAATTGGTAATTTATTATTTCAGTTATTTATTGATAAATTATCTAAGTGGTAATTATCAGTAAATAGCATTCATCTGCAAGATGCAACTTAATATCAATGATGAAATTAAGCCAAAGCATAAAGTCACTCTGAAAAGCACTTTGAAGAAAGATTGTGCTTTGCAGATCAATTTGAACTTAATTACTTAGTACAGTTGATCACAGGAATGAAAGGGAGGCACAACTAGTTAAAAATAAATCATTAAACGTTGGTCTTTGCTGATTAAAAAGTGTACAGCTAACAGTAAAATCTTCAAAATTGTAACACGTGACTATTCGAAACGGGCCGATTGCTTGGCTTCCGGTATTGCTGCTTGCAGCTTTCTTGAGAACAGCTCATCTAAACTTCACACTCAACACTTCGCTTCTTTCGGTCCTGTACAATACGCCATGACATAGTTGCACCTCTAGCAGTGCTAGAGTATACGCATCATTACGGTGCAAAAGCTCACATGAACATCGATGGAGAACGAGTTGTACCCAGCATGTTTGGCGATGTAACAGGAAATATTGTAGCAAGTACATCACACACTACTAATTAATAAGTCCCATAGATCTCAAGAGCTTGCACTTGACACTGCAATTCCTTGGGTCCTCGGCAATACACCCGCCAAGCGTGACGTCGATCGGATGAACGGTTGTTGAGAAAATTGAAGGACATACGTACGCTTGCATACATTATGTACATACATGCAGACAGACTCGTTCCATTTTAGTTAGATAAAATGTGTTAAATGTATACGTATAAAGTGACACATAACAGGAGGGAAGACTAGTATGGATAGGAAATACAACTTTGTTACTATATATTGTTGGCCCCGGATATTTTTTCCACTGTTTATCATTACCAGTACACAAACACTATAAAAATAAGATTTAGCTCCAGAAAAGTAACATCCGATAGAGGTAAGAACTTGAAAGAGCACAGAGCTGAAGACACGTCATTTCAGGATGAGCCACTGTATATTTTTTCTCAAATTGGCTGAGCTGCCAATTTTATTAACTGTCAAAATAAATATACAGGCAGCATAACTGGGAGGTGGCACTTTGCATCTTAACCAGTTATTGATCTTCTAAGCAAGCTGCTGGAAATTGATTACCTTGATATGGTGGGATGGCTGTAATACGGTGAAAACCTTGGTGGGGTAATACAGCATAAGTGCATTGGAGCAATGCTTTCTCTTGTTAACAGTTGATTGGACAAGACATAAGAAGCATTACATTGAATCAACATGTCCTTGTGGCTTCATAGAGGCTCCAGTTTTTTGTCTGAAACATAACTTTGATGATGCTGGAAAATTATGATGAAAGATGATATGTTCTGGTGAATGAATCTGTAGCTTTCCTGAAATGAGTCTATTCCACTTGAAGAATATGCATTTTTACTTTATTTATTAAACATGAAAATTAAATCCATCCAAATCCAAACATAGATATATTATTTTAAAGTTAAAATGTTCACTGTAATGTCAGAAAACAGCAACCTCAATTTAAATACATACCAAACAAAGAACTGTTGCGGTGTAGACTGGACTTGAAAAAAGTAAAGTCAGTAGTATATAAAAGACAAAAGAAGCGAAACTATAACCAATCTCAGGAGCAGATCCAAAAAGCTTGAAATTACATTTTGTGCTCACTTCCCTGTCCCGCTATTAGGATTAAGTTGTTTTACAAAAGAATTACAGTACTGCAGTAAGAGTAACTCAGTTAATGCTTGAGGTAAGGCTCACATTTTCATAATTACATTGTAGCGTTAATAAAGATGAGATTTAAACAAAAAGAAAACTTTCCTGATCTTAAAAACAGAAAATAAAGAGTTTCTTCTATCCTGCAGCAGTCTAACAACTCTGTGATTCTGTACATTTTCTGTGGGGAATTTATATATGGGACAGTGAAACGATTAGCAGTCCCTGAATGGAAAAAAAAAATACAATATTGATCTGTTTAAGCCAATTTATGAAGCAGAAATGAAAAACATTCTCTGGTTCTAGCTACACAAATATGAGGATCTACTGCTGTCAGTGTAAGTTATTGATGATTTAGTGATTTTGACTCGATAAAACTAGCAATTTGATGATTTCACATTGAGCTTAGGAAAGTAAGGTGGGCATTTAAAAAAAAACAAACCATACAGCGTGTATATATATTTTTTACACACTAAACAATATAAATGAAATATAATGAAAATAGTTGCTAGCTGTAGCACTTTGTAAATGTGCAGTGGAATTGCCAATGAATGTGCACTTACTCTGCATCCCCTAGTCCAATCTACAGTATTCACATTTTTGCCACTTATAAACGCACTGGATTAGAACATGATTTCAAATAGTTGTCTATTTGTACTATCAACAGTAAATATGCAAATATGCTTAAATTGTTATTTTCTGTAGGTTCCAGATTTTTTTTAATTATTATTTTATTTATGGTTTAATTTCATTAAATGACCTTGCAACTACTGTACATGAATATACAGCCTTCCTTGGATGCAACCATTATACAGATGACCCTAACATAAATGAACCCTCTGGTATTCCCTGTGCAGTATGGTTTATGGTACAGTGTATTACATCCATAAGTGCTTTTATTTCCCTCAATTCCCCACATGCTGAAAATTGCCTGAGCACATTTTACTCCTGCCCCTGCACTCAAGAACAGCTGGAAAGATCCTATCAGGTATTCTTATATATTTGCATAATTGTTAATATACCTCACAGCGTTGCATTAAAATTTAAATTTCTAACCACAAACAGTGAGCAGAGGGGAGCACTATGCTCAACAGACAAATGCAGACAGAGGGAAAACGGATACCATTTGCATAGAAGTGGAGTGACATCAAAGAAGGCTGCAAGGCATTGTTGGTCCACAAAGTATTCTTATGAGCCCAAGTCACATCCACCCGTTAGTGTAGCTCGGCACGTACATGCGGCAGGTATTTGTGCTTACGGGCTATTTTAACACAGGAGTCGAGCACTAATCAGCTCCTCCACATCAGCATAAACAAATTGTCGAGGGGTGAATGGTTGGGAGTAACACCCCAAGGTTTCCCTCATAACGTGCAGGTCAAAGCATCCATGGATGCACATTTTGCTTCTTTGTTGCTGTGGAACAATATTACATTTTCATTATCGAACCACTTTTTTTGTCTGTGTCCCTGGTAATAACAAATAGCCTTTTTTTTCCCAATAAGTTGGTAGCAAGGGAACATATCTCGCTATTTTGAGAATACGTTCAAGGGACTTTAATTTTCAGTGCCTTCAGGAGATAAAAAATGTCTGTCATTTGTACAGCAAAGGGTCTGTGGTTATTATAGCTTTCATCTGCAGCCCTGCTTTTCATCACAATGCTACTATATTGAACATGAATAGCTTTTTAGTCTATAAAGCTGTATAGTACGTGGCTGTGCACATGGGAGGATGTTTGTATGTGTGGGCATGAATGTAGATAGAAGCATATGCGGAAAGTCTAATCTGACTTGGCAGTTCAGTCCAATGGATGGTTGTTGGTCTGAGGGTTTTCCACTTGTTTACCTGTCCTCCTAAACTCCTATAGATGCTATCTACCCTTCTTCTCTGCAGTTTCTTTGGATTTAAAAGTCACTTCTTTAAGACAGATGCAAAAACTTTTTTTAGACGCAGGCTTGGGGCCCTTTTGTGTGGAGTTTGCATGTTTTCCCCGTGTTAGCGTGGGTTTTCTCCAGGTTCTCCGGCTTCCTCCCACAATCTAAAGACATGCAGGTTAGGTTAATTGTTGACTCTAAATTGCCTGTAGGTGTGAATGTGAATGGTTGTCTGTCTGTCCTATGTGTCAGCCCTGTGATAGCCTGGCAACCTGTCCAGGGTGTACCCCGCCTTTGCCCAATGTCAGCTGGGATCGGCTCCAGCACCCCCCGCGACCCTGAACAGGATAAGCGGTTACAGATAATGGATGGATGGATGTGATGCTTTGAGTCAACCATATATCCATGATGTTGGAATTGTGATGTGAATTAATTACATTGATACAGTGGCTATAATTGATATTTTTAATAACAATGTATGAAATGAGGAAATGTGAAAGGGGGCGCTTGTAGTGACGAACCAACAGAGAATTGATGTGTCTGAGATGTAGTCAGTGAAAAAGCTCTAAAAACTGACTGTACACCAGTAGAGCTCGGCACCAAACAGCCAGATATTTCCCTTAGGAGTTGGTGGAGACCAAAGTCAGAGCTAACGTTGGACTTACATTCATCAGGTGGCTAGAAACATGACCCAAAAGGAATGATGACGTTGCTCTGTATCTGCTGGATGTGTAAACAAGTTACAAGTTTGCAATTTCAACTTAAAAGATGATTGTGTTCACAACTTGTTTCCGCTGCCCTGAGGCGGCCAAAACAATTACAATACTGCAGGTTATGAACAGTGAACAGTTATGTAGCTGAATTTAAAGCAGCAACACTGAGAGTGGGCAAGTGACATAAACAAAACAAAAACTTAGATCTTGCGGAATCTATTAAAACACTCAGCAGGTCCTGTCTATTTTGAGTGTCTGGCCTTTCTGGCTTTTCAGTGTCCCTCTCAACTAATCTCCTTTTTTAAAATTGATCCAAATATCACAGTGGCACTCTCCACTGAGAAACCAAGACTCTTTTCTGGTCTCCATGATCAATTTAAAGTTTTTAGAAGTCCTTGTAAGCCAAGAAAGAGCATGGGTCAAACAAAGTTATGTAGAATTGAGGATTGATGCAGTGTTAGAACTCTAAGGAATTCTGGTTACATCAAATGGACTGCACCAATTATTGATACTTACTCAAACTGCGATACTGATTAAACCTCATACTAAATACATCATCTCGATATTTTAGGATTATCTGTCTTGCTAGCTCTGAATCTTGACCTGAATCATTCAGGGTTGAGAGGCAGTTTATCCTGTCAGTCAGTGAAACTAAAAACATAACTAGCAAAGCAGCCAAAGTGGAGACAGACAGCTGTCATGTAGTTTTAAATGCTAATACTAAAGACAAGCTTTAACACCATTAGATGTGACTTAGTGGTCACATCTGGTAGTTTACTATAATATGTTGAATAATTTGAATACCTTTAGGATTATGTTAAGAATAGGGCTGTCAATCAGTTCAAATATTTAATCATGATTAATCGCATTATTGTCCATAGTTAATCTAGATTAATCACAAATTAAAGCTGAAGTAGGCGAGATTGGAGCAAATATAATTTGAAAAAGTTATTTTTATAAAACGGTCGCTATATCGTGACAGTAGTACATGAAACAGGTAAAAAATCATGTGCCTCTGTGTCCTCCGGTGTCCTCTAGTGCTCCTAATGGCATCTGAAAGATTTCACAGACCGGAGGAAAACAAGCAGTCAGAGCTGATCTGAGGTCTGCTGTCCATCTGCTGTATGAGAGCCGGCTGTCAATCACTCGCAAACTCCGACCAAACGGTCAAACTAGGCAGCGCTGATCAAATATGAATCAATATTATGTTATGTTAATGCCTATTTCTCATCTCAAATGTTTTTATAATCGTCTTGTAGTGTACTGTTTAGCTGTAAAATGAGAAAGTTTGTGACCCCGGCAGCCATTGTGTAATCTATTGGTTTATGTTTGTCCCCTTTGAAAATGGCTATGCCAGTTTTTCCTCGCCAAAATTTAACGCAAGTTTGGGGCGTTATTTATCCCCTTCGTGAGTTATTATGACACGGTACCAATGGATTCCTTAGGTTTCCTAGTTTCATATGATACCAGTATCTTCACTCTAGCTTTAAAACTGAGCCCTCTACAACCAAAAAATCGCAAGTTGTGTTAATGCATTAAAGAAATTAGTGGCATTAAAACAAATTTGCATTAACGCGTAATTATCACATTAACTTTGACAGCCCTAGTTTAGAAGAATGAAAATGTCTGTTTGAGTTAATATACAAAATAAATGCACCATGTAATAATTAATACTAATACATTTTGTTAATTGTATGCATATTTATACCTATTTGTTACATAACAGTACTCCCTCTCCTTAAAGACAAAAATCCAATCAGACACAAATGTATTAGTGATGCAAATAATAGTGTATTAAAATGAAATTATCTAATGACAAATCCTATTTTTATCATGTTAATATTGTTATCACACACTTTCATGTATCTCACAGAGTGGATATTTAATTATTTCTCAATTTCTTTTGAAGTCTGTGACAAGAAAAAAAATGTATGTTCCCCACTTTGATGGGAAATATTTCTCATATGACCATTCTGATTGCTGCTCTGCACATCAATTTTGTATTTGTCCTTAATGACTTCTATCTGACTGCCAGTACATTTGCTTTGAGAAATAACTGTTGATAATAATGAGACCATATGCCTGAGCAATGACACAAGAAGTCATTTGGAGCAATAAATCAAACTGATTTGTACTCTGAACAAACACTTATTATCTAGTGCAAAACAATTGATACAATTTGATGTACAAACCGTATGGGACTTTGGAAGGCCTCGAAAGCACGTGTTGCTGCAGACACGCAAAATTAGTTTTCATGACACCAAGTATTCATACATCCTGTATTGTATTGCTTCACGCTGTGGGTGACATGAAGGTAGAAAGGTTACTAAGGGCGCCGGAAGTAGGGGGGCCAAGGGGCCATGTCCCACTTTCTTTGTGAATCACTGTATCGCTGCACATGCCCCTATAATGCCCCTATAATGCAACACTGTAAAAAAGACGTTTCAATCTTTCCCCGTATTGTGCATGTCAGGACTGGAGGGTGTCAGAAGTGTTTTTCCCTCTGCAGATACGCTCTCATTTTAATCTGTGCAGCAGCAGCTGTCTGCACGGCTCCATCTCAACTGTGTCTCACGTAACCGCAACCTGAACTGAAGCCTTTATTTACGCTTCAAGTCTTCTTCTTTTTTTTTTTTTTTGACAATACATGCGTAAACATGATGGTTGATGCCCAATAAAGGGCACTGAATAATATATTTATCCACATTTTTTCAACCGACGGAGCAGAGTGTGCTGTGGATCTTTATCCAATCATAATCAACCATTGTGTAGTCTAATTCAAATGAAATCAAAGTGATCTGACATCCTGCCCGCTACAGTTTTATAGTCAACCCAAAATATTTTTTACACTTCTCAACTGGTCGGCTGGCCCTCACCAAGCGCATTTTTCGACATACTATACTATGACTTTTTTATTTTTTTGACATACTATACTGTTTTTTGGGGTTTTTTTTCGACATACTATACTATGTCTTTTTTTTTGACATTCTATATTGTGACTTTTTTTCGACATACTGCACTATGACTTTACTTTTGTTTTGACCAGCTGAGATTTTTCCGACAGACTAGTAACATTACTTTTTTTTCCGATATTCTATACTTAATAGTCAAAGTATAGTATTTTGAATAATTGCATAAAAACTCAGTATACTGTCGAAAAATGTCATAAAAAGTCAGTGCTGTACGTCGAAAAATATAAAAAAGTCATCGTATAGAATGTTGAAAAATGTGAAAAAAAATCATAGGATAGTCTGTCAAACGTCATTAAAAAGTCACTATGTTGTAAAATGTGAAGAAAGTCAGTGTAGTATGTCGAACAATTGCATAAAAACTTTGTATAGTATGTTGATAAATGTCATCAAAAAGTCGTAGTGTAATCTGTCGAAAAATGTCATGAAAAATCATAGTACAGTACGTTGAAAAATATAAAAAAGTCATTGTATAGTATGACGAAAAATATCATAAAAGTCTGAGAATAGTATGTCGAAAAAAGTTTGTATGTCGAAAAATATGAAAAAAGTGACAGTATAGTAGATCGAAAAACGTCATTAAAAATCATAGTATAGAATTTCGGAAAAAAAGTAATATTATAGTATGTAAAAAAAATTGAAAAAAGTCAGTGTAGTATGTCGAACGTGATTAAAAAGTCATAGTATATTATGTCCAAAATGTCATAAAAAAAGTCATAGTATTGTATGTCCAAAAAAGTCAAAGCATAGTATGTCAGCAAAATGTTATAAAAAAAATATTACAATAATTAATTATTAATAAAAGTATTATAAAAACTCATAGTATAGTATGTCGAAATATGTGAAGAAAGTCATAGTGCAGTATATTGAAAATCGTCAGAAAAGGTCACAGTATAGTAAGTCATAAAAATGTGACAAAATGATGATCGAATGCAGTGTTAAATTGTAATGTTTGTGTTCAGGTCACACACCGCTTTTGCGTTTCCTCTCCAGGGTGTTCGGGCTAAATGAGTCCCCAAGGTATCTGAGCTCCAATTTAAAGGTTCCAGGAGATACCACGTGGTAATTAGTGGAGGTGTGATAGAAATCCTGAACAGGAGATTAAAGCACACAATCATTCTTCTGTAATGTGTAACATAAATTAAGATCATGCAGATGATTGACATTAATTTAGTAGAAATGTATTTTACAGTATTTGTTTTGGTTTGTGTAGTTTTGTTGTCAGGTGGGTTAAAGAGTTCCATATTCTGTTGTGGGTGTTGAAGTTGTTGCCAGTGGCTATAGGCTAAGCTACAGTATATGAGGCTGCCAGTTTCCATCAAGTGCTGCTGCTGTCAGGACCACATGCTGCCCACGGTCCATCATATGTTATGTAGAGAAGATGATTGTCATGATTGTATGTGTTCATTGTGGGTGAAATAAACAACAGATTGTTCTGCACCTAACCGCTGTCTCAAGCCTCCTGCTTTTACAGAGCCATCCTAACAGTCATATAAAATGTCATGAAGAAAGTCATAGACATAAAAAGTCATAGTATACTATGTCGTTTTTCATGATATACTATACTACAACTTTTTATGACATGTTTTCTGACATTATATACTATTAAATTTTTAAATCACATTTCATGCCTCGGAAAACTTGCGTTTACCCTTCGTCCATCAGTTCACAGTCCTACGCAGAAAGATGGGCTGGACGATATTCCACTTTCAAACATCTGGCACTTGGTGCAGAGGTGTTATGCAAGCCGTGAAGTACAGGCGAAGAGGCAGCTCCGCGTCAGGAGTGTGCGTTCAGTCTCACGCCATACTTCTTGCCCTGTGTTACAGGTCCCAGGGATGAGTACCACAGTACCAGAAATGTAACCTGTAAGAAGCAGGTAAAACAGGAGAAATTATGACGTGATGACAGATTGCGTCTCTGGATGTTTTATTACACAACTCAAGACTATGTAAACACAACACATTTCTGTTCTTTTCATTTCAGGTCTTTATGTTTCATTAGAGTCCATCACTCAATTCAGTATTATCACAGTTTCAGTAAAACACACATTCACCAATTATGGGCAGGCCATCAAGGAGAAATCTGCATTGTTATTGGATATATATGTGCTTTATCCTTTTGTATTCAACTATCTTACCACATTAGTGTGTATGGAATATCATGTATTTCTCGGGGGATATAACACACACACTACAGTGTCGCCAACTTGGCATCTTTCTCTCTAGATTTAGCAACTTTAGCAAATTTAGTAAACTCTTTAGTAAGCCAAAAATGATATCATCATCTGTTGTGCGTAGAGTGCGAAGGCTCCGCAAGCTGTCACAGCACTTGGTCGTGCACAACTGAATTTTTGTAACTAGGCGCCCACTGCGTGCATGGGCTTTTCAGACATGACTGCCACAATATAATAAAAGCAAATAACTGCAATTAAGAAGTAAAAATAATTAATTAGAAAGACGACCAATTCATTTTTAAATGCTTTAAAAGCAGGAGATCTCTATGTTACAAGCCGAATCAAATTGTTTAAGGCATATGAAACCTTTGAATCTTCGTTTCATTATAATACATGTATTACTTGACACCTTTCTTGTCCATGCATATGAGATATGACTTTACAGTTAATTACGAGTCCTCTTCAGCATTGAGGAGTTGGTTTTTGGTGTTTTGCTGGTCACACTCGTTGACTTCTTGCTTCATCAAAGAATCTTTTTTTGCATGCCCTCTGGCGTTTCAGAACATACTGTGAGGAACAACAAATTGAGCATAAAAGCCTTTATGCGTGCTCGTGGTGCGCGGTGGAACACGGGGGTTCATATATTTTACAACACATTCATCTGGAAAGTAAAAAACGTTTTTTATAGTAGGCTACAAATTAAAATTTTTCAATCACTAAGACATGTACTTTGCATGTAAATACGGTGCCAGAGTGCATAAAAAGCATCAAAATACAGCTTGTTTATCAATAAAAGTTCCCAGGTCAGTTTCCCCTACAGAGGGTCCAGGTAAGCCCCAATGTTTATGTGATGTTTATCCAACTTGTATCGCTCTCGTCTGAAATTGTGTCCACACTTTGGCAGCGCCACAGAAAATAGCTGTGTTCTATTTCCAGGTGGGCGACATTTCCACTGAAGGCTAAATATATAACTGTCAATGACTTAACCTGTTGTTTCGGATCAGTGAAAGTTCTCTGGCTCTATTTATGCGTTTTGTACACCTTCAACCTACTTTAACTGGTCAAAATCAACGCTAACAGTTACTGACAGTTAATCAATATCACTATCTCTATGTAATAGAGAGTGACATCGCTCGTAGTATATCTGGACAATTTTACGCACTCCATTCAGTAGAGTTCGCTGTATGTTAGGAAGGTGTAAGCCGTATGAACATAAAACCGCGGGGAGCATCAGGATGAGACGACGCACGGTACAGGAAAGAACGAGGGTGCTTTAATTTATCAATACAATGTTCACGTCCTTTTTGTAAAATAATTAGTTAACTGTTGTCATAACTTTTTTTTTATTTTGTGAACAAATATAGTTAATGAAATATTATTTAAACGTTTTATGAATGTGCTCTTCTGATTTACAGAGCAAACATTTTCAGAAGAATTGAATGTTCAGATGAAGGCTGTGGTAAATAATACAAATAATAATTTAATTGAAAAAATTGCATAGTTTGAGAAAAAAAAACTTAAATTTTCCTGAGGGAGCACCCCCAAATCTATTATCTCCTGGTATCTATTATTCACTGTAGAAATTCAGAATGTATCCCTGTATAATATGTAGGAGCATCCTGACTGGGACACTGCTCCTACAGCCTGAATGATGCATATATACCTGCCTGTCTGGCTGGCTGCTGTTGATTCCAGCCTATAGACATCCTGTAATATATTATAGAGTGATGCCACAAATAACACAGGAAAGCACTTTAAGTATTAACACTATATATAAACACACCACCTTAACCCTATAATGTTCAAGTTGTAATATTATTGGAGTATTACAGGCCAACTATAGAAGATGCATAGCCCAAGTATAATAATAGCAATAAAAACACAACTAGTAATGACTGACACAGTATAACATGCTTAAGGAAATAATGAATAAAGACATTGGGGATACCGGCCGACACACACGTCAACATGTGAATAAGGGGAGCACTGGCACTTTTTTTTTTTCAAACTTCAAGCACTGACAAATATCTTTTGTACTCAAAGTAGGCTACATTTTTTTTCAACAGTATGCAACTGGTTTAAACACTACTATTCAGTTTTAGTGCAATTCAAAAGTGGTATACAATGTCCTTTTGAATATGCCAAACTTAACATTAAGCTTCTTCAATTATTACATGACACTGAAATGTATTTACTAGAAAATGTTTACGTTACAGGCAGGGTCTGAAATTAGCACCCCCACCATCATCAGGACATCTGCCACTTTGGCAGACAGGGAAAACGCTAGTGATGGGAATAGAGAACCGTAGTTGTCCGCTTTCTTGGCATCTCATGTCTCTGTGACTATCGACTCCTCTTATTGATGCTTTCCGACAGTTACGCATGCATAATGACGCATACGCACGTTGTATCATGTTTCATTTTTTTTGGGACCGGAGCCACGGTGGAGAGAAAAAAAAGCTCTAAACAACGTGGCGCTACTATACCTGAGGGGACGCATCCTATTTTTCCCTGATAATGCGAAACTGTGAACAACAAATCCGTGTTTTTTAGATATGAAGGGCTCATTCTAAGCTAACCAAAAGGTGATTATGCACCATTGAAAACATAGTTATGAATATTATATTCCATTTCTGCTAATAGATCCCCAAAAATGTTACACACTGGTCCTTTAAAGCAGTACATTATCAAATTTAAGAAGCAAATGTTTGGCATTTTTGCTTTGCAATTACTTTTCTGTTGATCAATTATCAAACTAATGAGTATACAAAAGGATACCAAAAGAGGAGACGGGCAAATGTTTAAACATTTTATTGGAAATGCAGGAGGGAAACAAGACTAGACTTTAGTTTGAGCTGCATCTCAAGTTGGGATTTTATGTCATTCTGATTGCTCTGTTTCTTAATGTGCATCATTTCTCTATAGCAGCATACACTGTATTATGGTATGGTGCCAAAACGGCCCATCTAAATGGCATGTTAAACGTTAAAAGGAGTCAGCATTTATGCATGACAGATACACAGTCTTTTGAGGACAATAAAACAATGTGTTCGCACACAGTTACATGGGAAGATGAAAGTATGTGTTCAGTTTTGATTCTGTATGGAGGAGAAAAAAACAGAGAGTGCCGGAGACCTCATTCATGATATGTCTGTCAGGAAAAATGTTGCAGAGAATTGCATAACCCTCAGCAGGCAGTAGAGCAAAGATTTGAATTTGATTCATGCATAAAGGCCTTGAAACAGACAACTTTTACTGAGTTGGTTATTCCTGAATGAATAAAAGAAGAAACATTTATGTAACAGTGGTTTAGACACAGCGACTAAGGATCAGCGGGTGCACAATTGTCTCTGCTCCTCGGCTTTTGGCAAAGAAGATTCTGATTATTAATAAAGCCACATACGATACATGTGTTTTTCAAATCCTACATTTAAATGAATTAATGTTAATTAAACAATAGTCATTCATTTAGCACATTTAATTTGAACTGCTCCTTTATGGCAGCTGACATTATTATAAAAAGATTGTTTTCATGACCAGAAATCTGCCTGTGATTGTGTGTTTACCAGGGATGAGTCACAAGTTTTCATCACGATACAATCTGCCACGATATGATTTTGATTTGATTCAATTCAGGGGCCTGCGATCAATATGAGACAATACCATATGCCCATTTAACACAATCAGTTACATTTATATCAACTCAAAAAAGCAAATAAAATATGACTTGACATTTAAATGGAAAACAATATATTATTTTAAATAAAAAGAATAAAAATAGACCTGTTGCTGGAGGTCTGGTCAAAGCAGGTGAGCGGCTTGACACTAAAATGAGAATAGCTGGTCAATCTTAAAGGTCAGTCCACTTTTAGGCTGCATTCACACCAGACGCCCATTGACTGCAACGATTGACGTCTTTTGTCCCTTCATGGCTGGGCTGTACAGCTCTACATTATCTGTCTGGCGCTAGGCCGCTAGCACTGTTTGAATGTTTCGGAAGGAGGTGCGCTTGAACAGAAACTGTTAAACAGACGTGCCATGGGAATTTCAAAATAAAAGCATATCTTAAAAATTATGATATGTATCGCGGTTTTCACTTTGCATCGATGGTATTGGATCACTGATCAATTGATCGATGGATCGTTACACCCCTAGTGTTTACATGATGTCACAGAAAGACTTCCTTCTAATCACTTTCAATTTCACAAGATACAGAGTTGAGGCACGCTAAGTTTAAATAAGTCCCATCATAGTGCAGAAAATAAGCAACTATAGCTCATTGCATTATTCCTTCCAGCGTTATTAACATGCTGCAGCACACATGAAACCTGATTAATAATTAAATCTTTATCTAGTTAGCATTGAATGCATTGGCATTGCATGGCATTATGCCGTCAGTCAGATGGAGGCAGTATACATTATGCAGATTGAACAGCGCCTTTCAAGGAGAACTAATGTGGCATGGTGAAGTCAACCACTGTGAGATCTATATATGCTGACATTTTCATTTAGAGGAGAGAAAATGGTTGGTCTGTCGCTTTGTGCCACTCTTCTAGGGGTGACAGGATGTTTTTTTTTGTCTCACTTTCAACAATCTTAAAAATGGTGTATTAAATGAGATGGTGCCTTCGACAGTAAGACACATTCAGTAACAGGGCAATTCAAAGTGCTTTACACAAACAATCAAGAACATTGTGACAAAGTGCAAAAGAACATTAAGCCATAATTAAAACAGTCATAAAAACATTAAAGATTAGAAAAAATAAAAACAAGCTAAAAATAAAAGCTACAATAGACGCTATAATAGAGTATAACACACAAGGGTACAATATGTAGTGCAGTATAAGATAATTATTTGGTTTAATAAAAGGCAGCAGTTGACTGTATTTCCCTCCAAAGCTCTTAAGAGCTAAGATTGCTTTACCATAGTCGACAGTAACAGAAAATAGTTAGCCAATTGTAAATTCAGAGGTCATTTTGAAAAGGTTAATCTAATTTTGAATCTGGTAGTATGTGCTATTAAAATTAATACCGTTATTCATATTCAAAAAGCTGAGGTAAAGAAATTACTGGAGGGATCAGTGGCCTTGGGTGCAAGAGGCACTGATGTAAGGGAAGAGTTGCATTGTTCCATCTATTATAATGAATAGAGCCAAGCGCCTGTCCTCACCATCTTCTCCAGAGACGTACAGTATATACCTTTCCAGGTGAAGGAGCCTGCAGGAAATTACAATTGCACAGTTTGATTTAAGCAGACAATAATCTCAGGCCATATGAGTGAGTGATTGGCGAGTCCAGTGGTGCGGTCATATGGATAAGATAAAAGACGTACACCATAGCCTTATTGTGAAAATGATGATGATTCATATAAAGTGGAAACCGGTTATAATGATCACGGTTACAGTGATCAGTCGCCTATATGGATCAAAAAGCTTGGGTCAGAATCATTCCGATACAAACGCTGCTTAAATAATTTGCTTATAGTAATCAAGTAGTTTGCTTACATTTACATTTTAAAACTAAGTTAGTTGAATTTTTGTCTTGATTTTTACTTTACTCCCTTGATACTTTACCTCGCGGACCGTCTGCTTTCTGGTTGGATACCTGTGGCTGAAGCTGCGTGCACACTGATATCGTGACGGGAAAATGAAAGTCATCTCTGAATGAAAAACAAATGCACGCGGGAAAAGCGCCCTCGTCAAGTGGATTGATAATGCCCGGTCACATTATACCCCAAAATTGACACTTTTTCCGATTCTCAACCGGTTCTGCTGCACAAATCTCCCTCCATGCTGCTACAGAGTGAGAGAACGAGGAGACCCGGCAAAGGTGCGGCGTTCTGCGTGCACGCTCACGCTGCAGAGTTGGCCAAAAACGGTAAAGCCTAACCCTCGGTGAGGGAAAAGACAGAACAACTGGCAGCGAGCCGGTAAAAAGCGAAGCGATCCGTTTCATTACTTTGAATTCATGTAATAAATAAACAAAGGTCAATTAGATGATAATCTGCATGAGAAATAATACACAACCACAAAAATTTGGTTCTAATAATCATCCGCTTATAGTGATCAATTTGACAGACGTGACCGCTATAAACGGTTTCCACTGTATAACAATACAGCTAACAATACATGGTTTCACACATTTTTAAGATGCATCTGAAAAGATGTAAACAAAATAAGGCGGGAATTATGGTTCTACAGAGATACATGCAACACATACATGTAAGATTCTTATAAAAGAAAATTAATAAAGACATGTAAACATAACACTCAGCAGCCACATGAACATCATCAGAAGACCCCTGTGCATGTTACCACAATCAGTTCCCAAAACCCAGAACATGAGTGATTAGCAACTACAATCTTTGATATTACCAAAATGCTAAACTCTTTCCACTTTTTAGTAATGTGAGACCTGCTTATAGTTATGTGGCACACTTGAGTATTTTTGACCCCAGCAGGAGGTGCTCATTATTAAACCAAAGGACCTTTTTATACCACCTCACAAAGAGACCCCACAAAGATGGAAACACACCAACACTGCATGATTATACTGTTTCTGTTTAGCATTTTTGGAATGAATGGTTTTTGACCCTCTGAGTCATTTGTAATTTGCACTTTTTTTTTTCTTTGGTTCCGGTATAAATTCTCTCCTCCTCCACATTTACTGTATACAGCACAGCACATCCATAACGCTGCAAAGACATTCATTTAAGTCCTTACTAAAAGCAACAAGAGAAATCAAATAATGGATTGAAAATAAATAAAGGAAAACAGGCAAAGGTAATACAGGAAAACAGTCATTTTTCACTACTCTCAATATAAACTCCAGAGCCCCGACAGTGTTGTTTTACAGTAACAATATTTATTAAATGCCCCCTCTCCTCAAGGGATGTTTCTTGGCAGAAAACGACCATTTTATACTGCATCAACACAATTTTTATACACATTCATTAAATAAGGGTAAGGCTGTCTAGAAATTGAAATATGTGTTGCTGCTGTCCCGGGTTTGGTCTGAATGAGGACTTTATCAAACATGCTGAGCAAATCAATGCATGTCTTGACAGAAACCCAATTTTTTAAAAGAATCTTTTGTGTGCTCCTTCAATTGACCTCATGAGCAATTATTTTTAATTCCCTTTTTCATGTCGCAGCTCAGTGAAAAAAAAGAACAAATGAAAGTGGTATGATTGCTCTCTAAATGGCCATTTACAGGGTAAAAATGAAAGGACAATGACCTCTTTACTACTAGCACTGCTGATTATTCTTGGAAGCAAAGGCAATTCTATCGGTGTAAAGATGTTAGAGACATTACCAGTCCGGGCCCGGCACAGCAAGGGAGCAGAATAAACACAAATGTGCTCTTTACTTGTTTTAACCTCTATGCTTGTCTTAAAAATAGGTCAGAGTCATCAATATTCCATTAGTATCCGGTATAACAGAACATCAGAGAGATAAAGGATAACTGCAAATCAAAAACTTATTTGAACAGTTTAAATTAATAATGGCATTTTTAACATACATTAATTTTAATTTACATGGACTACCAATTTATGCACATTCTAATTAATGAATTCTTTTTCATCTTTGTTCACTTGAAGGCGGTGAGAAGCTCAGATTTTGTTGTATTGTAAGGTGTAGACAAGCCTTTATCCAAGTCAACTACAAGCTTTTACTATAACCACTTCACAATAGTAATTACAAATAATTATCCACATTCACTTTTGTCAAACAGTACGTTCAACCGCACATGGGAGCATGTTATGGTCACTATTGTTATGACTTTTCTTTACCACCATGACTTTCCTCAAAATTGGTCTATAGTTTATTAGGGCTTAAATATTTAATTTCCATTAATCGCATGATTGTCCATGATAAATTGTGATTAATCGCACATTTTTTATCCGCTTAAAATGTACCTTAAAAGGAGATTTATCAAGTATTTGATACAGGTGGAGAGGGCCAATATGCTTTCTTTAAGCAAATGTATGTCTATATTTATTATTGGAAATCAGTTAACAACACAAAACAATGACAAATATTGTCCAGAAACCCTCACAGGTACTGCATTTAGCATAAAACATATGCTCAAATCATAACATGGCAAACTCAAGCCCAACAGACAACAACAGCTGCCAGTGTGTCAGTGTGCTGAGATGACTATGACTTGCCCCAAACTGCATTGTGATTATCATAAAGTGGGCATGTCTGTAAAGGGGAGACTCGTGGGTACCCATAGAACCCATTTTCATTCACATATCTTGAGGTCAGATGTCAACGGACCCCTTTGAAAATGTCCATGCCAGTTTTTCCTCGCCAAAATTTAGCGTAAGTTTGAAGCGTTATTTAGGCTCCTTCACGATTGCGTTAATGCGTTAAAGAAATTAGTGGCATTAAAATGAATTTGCGTTAACTGGTTATTATGACGTTAACTTTGACAGTCCGATAGTTTATACAAAGCATACAGCACGTATCTCTTTTATGGTGGTTGCTTTCATTGTAAAATGGCAAACTGATTATCTTCTATATGCTATGCTTCTGTTTTATTCCCATCTGATATATCTTTTTTTCTATCAACAGATTAATGTAGAAAACATGGAGTTTATATTTCGGTTCTAAAATCCCATTAAGGAAACGGTGTAGCACGCCTCCAGGACATCTGGGATCAGCAGATGGTGGTTGAAAGTTTGAGGGTTTCCTCATAATCCCTCTACAGGCTTGGCGTAAAAGGAAAATCAGCAGTGCCTCACCAAACACCACACACTTTTTCTGGATTTTGTGGTGGTGGATTCTGGATGAGAAAAAGAAGTACATCGCTTAGCTTCCGGTACTCCTGTCTGCTTCTCCAAACTGGGAGCATGCCGACCGTTATCTAAGTTACTGTATGTAACGTTAATAAACACTGACTATAAGGATGTATATATACTGTATATGTAGAATGTCATCATGCAGAAACCTACGTCAGGTCACATGGGGAACAGTTTTTAGAAGGGCTTGAAGGGAAAATAGCATTTTGACACTAAAACATACGCACTTTTACCAAAATTTGAATGTTCGAATTTGAATACATAAGGAACACCACTATGAAGCTACAGAATTATATAAAAACCTCAAAAATAATGGTAAATGGACATGCAAAGTGCTAACTTTGCCCATCAGGATCTAATCTAAATACCCATTCACACACCGATGGCCGGGTGGTCGGGACCATTTTCGGGTTAAGTGTCTTGCTCAAGTAAACATCGACATGGGGATCGAACCACCGACCTTCCGATTGGTGGACGACCTGCTCTACCCTCTGAGCTCTGAGATATAAAACAGAGGAAAGTAGCTATTCCTCACACTGGGAATGCTGGACCCAGACAATGTTTCACATGTCTCCTTGAAAAATAATGTATTTAATTCTCAGTAACTTTTATTTCATGCAATCTACATTGTTGAAGCCAATTCACTTCATTTGATTGTAGTCAATTCCACCAACACATGAATTTACCAAAGACTACAAATTTCAACTTGGCCTGCTTTTCCTTTTCCACTGTCATCCTCTACACATCCATCATCCATCCTACCTTGTTCAGGATGGCAGGGAGCTGGAGCCAATCCCAGAATGCATTGGGCAAGGGTTCATATACAAGCTGGACAGGTTGCCAGTCTATCACAGGCCCAACACACACACAAAAATACATTTACAATCACATTAACACTAACAGGCAATTTTAATTTTGTAATTTACCTTACCTGTATGTGTTGAACTGTGGGAGGAAACCAGATGACCCAGAGGAAACTCACACAGCGACAGGAAGGACACGCAAATTCACCACAGAGAGGCCTCAACCTACACGCAGAGAACGTATATATTGATAAGAAGTGAAAGCCAATCGTTCATTCCACTGCAACATCAGCGCCCATCAGCAAAGCTACGCTTCCGCCATTTCTGACTGAAAGTGACTACCAGGCATCATCGTGCAGGGCGGTGCAATCCCGTGGGTCTGATGCACGTTCATTAAGCCGAGGAAAATAACTCTGGATTCAGCTATTAGTTAATTTTACAACTTTTAGGACATAATGATTTAAATGAGGAATATTTAAGTCTTCGTACTGGGAAGTTGATTTACCTCGAAAATCAAAAAAATGATCCTCTGATTTATAGTCTCTTTATACATCCATGGCTATGGACTCATTGGCGTTTTCAGTCCTAAATGGCGGCAGTGTCTTCGCAGCGCCATCTAGCGGCTGTTGCAAAAAAGCACCGGAGTTTCGTCTCTTTGCTTCTCTACTCTTTGCTACATGTTTAGCTAAGCTACGGTCATGGTTCCAGTGATGGTTATGTTGGTCTGTCGGTCCTATTTAGTTCAGACTGAAATAAATATATCAACAACTATTGGATGAATTGCCATTACATTTTGTACGGACATCCATGATCCAAGTTGAATCCTAAGGACTTTGCTGATCCCTGACTTTTCCTATAGCGCCGCCATGAGTTGACAGATTGACATTCGTGCTTTTGAGTGATATGTCTCAACAACTCTTGGAGGGATTGCCATGAAACATGCTATATACTGTACATTAAAGCCTCTCAGGATAAATTTCAATCACTTTGTTGATCCCCTCACTTTTTCTCAAACTTTTAATTAGTCCAATACTTTGGTTTTTAACCAAATCCCTGCATAACTAATACCATTCCCATCAGCCTTGTACATTTTGTTTATTGCTAATTAGCCAATGTTGGCAAGCTAAGATGGTAAACATGGTATAAACATTATACCTGGTAAACATTACTATGTTAGAACGCTAGCATGGCTATAGACACTGTTGGGTATTGGATTTCCCCTTGTTGTCTTGAGTCTACTGGGTCCTTGTGCAGGTCCTTTTTCAGCATCCATAATTAAAAGCAGAAGGCTTCTTCTCACCTGAGATATTTTCGCCCAGGGAATGAGTGAAGACTTGGCTATCCGTGGTGAAATTAAATCGCTGCTCCTTTGCGTCAAGGTGATTTAGGCATCTGGTTATCTCCATGTGGAGGTATACCAAGCATGTTCATCTGGGAGACCCTGGAGAGCACTCACAGCATGATGCATGGATTTCAAAAGTCCATCTGGCATGGGAATGTCCCTGGAAGAGCTGAAGGATGGGATTGGGAAAAGGACACCTGGGTTACCCTGCGTGGTCCCGCTGCCACTGTAACTGAGAACACAAATGGATATAATGAACAGATGCATTAGATGACAGGAAGAACAGTGGAGTAATTTGTTTACTGAGCATGGCTTTCATCAATACATTTTCACTCCCAACTCATCAAGTACCGCCACTTGGTTAATATAAGCTTGATACATGCAGTGTGTCCTTTCAAAATAAACTTCCGTTTTCACTGGAAGATAGGTTTAGACAACACAACCATTTAGGTTTAGAAAATAGTTGTGGCTGACGTCAATTTCACTGGCTAACGACTCGCGTGACGATACTGACGTCACAAAATAAGTCAACGTTACTTTTAGTTTCACACGAACAGCGGTCTCCTGGTTGAAAGTCCTGTGTTTGATTGACCCATCTACCACCCCTACCACCTGACCTTAGCGGACTCTGACACTATCAATACGATGTCACTTGCTCTGATCGAATGATATTGCCATTGTGTTGATCGATATTGGGTTTCCAATAGAGTTACTTACCAAGAGGCGGTACTTGACGAGTTGGTAGTGAGACTGGGTTGTCATAATTGATTATGGCGGGATTTTTACCAACATTTTCTTGGCATTGTGTCACACCTTGAGATTTGTAACTTCAGACTTTGGAGTATGACTTTGCAGTGAGTCACTGCTCAACAGCGAAGCAACTTTATTTTCTTTTAATCTCCTCATCTTCTCCCTGAGGACATTACTCATGCTCTTTTTCATCAAGATTTCCTGGGAAATGAACACCACCAGTTCCTAGAGTCCTATTTACCAAACTCCCCGGGGTGCTTCCAGTCTCTTGAAAGCTGGGAGTGGTGCAAATAGGGCCTGTTGAATCAAATGTGAATTTAAGTGCGAGGCATACTCATGCATAAACCAGACAAAGTGACATTTACCAAAAACTAAAACTAAAAAAGCACAAAGCTCACTGCTTGCTTTTATTATGAAAAAAGACTGATGATCCCTTAAAGAAGATTAACTTAAATTGTATATAGCTAAATCCATATTTGTCAGTCCGCCTCTTAGGTACTATTAAAGCTGAAACTATCAGTCAGTTGATCACTGATTCATAATTTATGTCATTTTTCAAGAAAAATGCATAAATATCCCTTAGTTCCAGCATGTAAGTTGAAAGGATTTGCTGTTTTTATTTTATTTTATGCAACTGTACATTGAATATCTTTGGGTTTTTGAGTGTAGGTTGGACAAAACAAGCTATCCAAAGATGTTACCTCAACCTCAGGCTTTAGAAAATTGTGTTAAAAATTCCACTATTTACATTCTATAGAACAAACGATGTAATTAAATAATGAATTTAATAGATTATAAAAATAATCATTAAATGCAGCCCTGGTTGCTATGTTGGACAAACGTTACTATTTAAAACACTTAAACGAGTAGCACGCCTGCGCAAGCGTGAAACTGTTTATGCGGAAGTGTAAGTAAGTAATGTTTTAGCGAGGATGCATGTGTTTGGGAAGTAGTGAGCATATTACTGGATAAATGAGACTTGAATTATACTGCATGAGTTGTGTGAGAGTTTAACAGGATAAAATGACCCCCATTTACTTAAATTCATCAAGACTTTTCTCTGTTTTTGGATTCTTCATTCACCGTGGAGGCATGCAAGAAAAAAAGTTTTCTTCAAGAAATCAAGGTAACACGGGCTGAGTAATTGACATACAAATGGTCATTTCGGAGGTGAAGTATTCCTTTAAGGGAAAGAGGCACTGCTTAGGATCAGTCAATTGTGTTAAACTATTTAAAACACCTTCCAGCTGTCTCGATCTAAATGCCTCATTAGCTAAATGTCAACAGCTCATATCCTTAACTACTAGTTAGAGTGGAAGTGGAGTAAAACGGTATTGTGTGGCTCTGCTTGTCAAAAAGAGAGACGGTGCAGAGACGGAGACTCTTTCTGAGTACTTTGAGGTCTGCTTGTAAAGTGCAGCATTATTCTTCTTTTAGTCAGTTAGGAACCAGACCAGAAAGTGAATTAATGATAGAAAACAGAGTGGAAAGTACAGAACAAATCTAATGAAAAGTTATAACATAGATGAGTAAATGTTGAGAAAATAAAAGCTGGGGGTAAATTGAACATAAAATGGTATAATTTTTGGTAATAATCTCCATTTTCACAGATGTTAGGATTGTTGCTTCTAGATTAATTTTGATTAATACATGCTTTAATCGATTGACAGCCCTAATAAAGAAAATGTCTGTCCCAAGCAAATTCATTCATAGCCTTCCCAGACCACAATGAGCAAATTTTAACTGTGGGCTGCCTTTGTCATGGAAAAATGATAAAGCCTAATAAATAAAGGCATATTTTCAGAAAGTTATTTGAGTGTTTTGTACTTTTGCACTCTATTAATAAGAACTGATGATCGTGGATTTAGCGGTATTCATAATATAAAGGTTTTCTACATGTTCATTGTTCCTCATCCTCAACATATGTAACCTCCTGAAAGTAGACAAAGTCTCTAAAGTACCTGGTCATGCCCTCCCTCTCCCATTTGCACACGCTCCGGGGTGGGCGAATGAGAACCTGAGCTGGAGAGCAGCCAAGCCGTGGCAGACACATTAGACAGTTGTAAGCACAAAGTAAGGTCATGCTCAAACTTAAGTGGCCAAGACTGTGAACCTGCGCCCCGCTCACTGGAGAGGTTAATAGGGATTAACAAAGAAGGGCTCTCTTGGGAGACACTGTTGTGTTGCCTGTTTTTAAAAGCAAGCGTAAACTTGACAGCAGGGCCTACAACAGACAATAGGAAATTGTGGTTCCAGGAGCCATAATTGGTACCGGTTTCTTCTTATCTTCTGGAGACAGAAAAGTGTGTCCATTTTCTCATAGCTGCATGTGTCAATGTTCATGCATAATGTGTTATCTGGTGCAAACCAGTGCTTGTCAGTCTTGACATGAGAGTGGAGAGATTGATAACAGTGAGATATTGTGGCATGCACTTGTGGCAGTTTGGGCAGCAATCTCCCCCCCCGAAGGCTTTGGTAATGAACAGATAGGACTGTTATCATCACTGTGATAAAAGCAGGATAGTGCCACTACATCAATACAGGATCATCATCATCATCAGTGCACCATTTCTGAGAGCTGAGAAGCCAAAGCCTCGGTTGTGAAATCCATCCTTAAACTCTTCATGACATTCAATAAAAGGGTTTAAAATGCTGGCATGCTTTGCTTACTTGTCTTGGAGTTAGGTGAAGAAATGTAAGATTTTATTAAGTACAAAAAAATAATCTGCAGCCAGATAGATTATAAGAGAAAAATGTATTACTTAGAAGATGCCTTATTTCATTATATTAACTTAAAGAAAGACTCATTTGAAATGCAAAAGAAAGAACAAAAAATAAATAAATAATAATAAATAATAGTCCTGTGTCTTTTTTAGGGATGCGCCGATACAACTTTTTCAGTCCTGATACCTGTGTTTAATTAATAAGCTGTATGCCTCACTGTGTGGAAGTGACTGGGATCATACTTTTATGTGTAAGGCAACATAAGCCTTGAATTAAACATTGCTTTCTTAACTTTGTAAAGCAAAATGTAACAAATAAATACATAGATATACTGATATATACTGTATATATTTACTGAATTGTTATCTATTGTTAATATAAGTACATACATTAGCAACTTGGTAAAATTCTTCAAATTAACAGGAACCTGTTAAAACCTCAATAACCTGTTTTAATGCAGCAACAAATTAGTCAAAACTTAAACAGGAATTAAAATTCCAGTCTATAATGTATACAAACATAGAAGTGAACTGAATAGATCGGCATCATTGTCACAGATACCTGATCCAGTGCATCCCTAGTCCTTTTTTTTAACATAAATAATGTTAAACTTAAATTCGTAAGTACTTATACCTACCTTCTAAAAGCACCAGGTAATTATGCAGTACTTAGTCCAATTTATTTCCTCTTGGCAAGTGACATGTAGTCATAACGGCATATAATATAACCTCACATTAATACTCAATGGGGCACAACATAAATTAAGCAAAATAAACTGGGAAATATGAGCACATCAGTCAGCAGCATTTATATCAGGTGGTTGAACCCAGTTAGCAGTTTTGGTGCAATGCTTTTGCACACGGTGAAGAATGAATGAACGAGCATTTGTTAGTTCTCCTTTAGTGAGTGATCTGCTGCAGCAATGAAGTCATAACTCAACAAAATGAGGATTATGTTAATAAACTGTATTACACACCCATACATAAACTGGAATGAGGACATTGAGAAATGCTACTAAAATATTTGCATATGAAAACATTTTTCTTCGAGGCCCGAAACTATGTGCCAATAATGCCTGAAAATTCACATGCTATACTCCCATCCTATATGTTGTTTTTTACTTTTTCTTCCTTTCTCATTCTACTGTTTCATTGCTATTTCTGTCCCCAATGATTTGTTTCCTTTCTTCCTCTTTTACCTCTCATTGCCCTTATTCCTGCTCACTCTCAGCATATCCCTTCTCTTTCTTCCTTTCTCTCCTCTCAACCTCTCCATCATTTCATTTTTGCCTACCTCTCACCTATCACTCCCTCATTCCCCCTTACTTCATCATTCCATCTTGTACCGGTGCAGCTGCAGAAATGAGACTTGGCTGTGACTAATCTGCTGGCAAAGCCTCCGAGGGCCCCTTGTGGTGGTGCCTCTTCACAGAGGACACGTGTGATTGATTGAACCTGGGGAAAACTTTGTCAGGCTGGCCATCATGACTGGATCTCTTGCCTGATAATAAATTCCCTCCTCTCTCAAGTACTATGGGGAGACACAAGTGTCATGTGGCGCATTTTCATGACACATGGTGCCCTGGACTGTTAGAGTTGATACACATTGCCCGATTCTACTTTCTCTTATACCAACACTTCCTTCCTTCTCCCGTGGTTACATGTCCCTGACCCTAAACTTACAAGCCAACACATATTTTATCTGCAAAATGTGTTTGGGCAATGTGAGTGTGTGTTATTGAGAATATGGGCATTAGTCTGTCCAAATATGGAAAAACAGGTCGCGAAGTGTATGAAGTGTGTAAGCAATCATTCCAATAACCCGCTTCTTGGTGCTATGCCTAGTGTGCATATCAGATGGGGGCAAGGGAGAGAGAACGGGGGAATTACTTTTATCGGCAAAGTGTCATGACAAATTGATTTTCTCACTTAAATCCCAGACAATGGACAAGACACAGCAGGTTGACTGTTTCTCTCCCTAAATGGCCCATTTTCTCTTTCCTTCACAGATCAACGCCACTGAGTCATTAAGAATCGCGAGGTAGGCCCCTGCGCCAAAACCAGAGGGGCTACAGCGCCAACTCTCTCTCTCTCTCTCTTCACATCTCCCCTCCCCTTCCCACACATGTTCATTTATCACATCTGCCGCTGATGGCTCTGGAGCACAAGTCCATGCATTCGATCACAGGCTCAGACACCCATTGAAAAGACTCTGAGGTACGTTTGTCATTGGGCTGCTAGTTTCGTAGTGAGGTTAGCACATGAGCTGAAACACACACACATATGTAGGAGTTAATACACTATAAATTACACTTATGGCCATATTGCTAACCAGCAGTAATATTGCTGACTACTGGTGAAATTATGTGCTGGTGAGTCTGCATTTACAATTGTGTTACTGTCCATATAATTTATTTATAGATTACTTAATTCTAGCAAGTTTAATGTCTCTGCAAGTCGATTTGAATACTTCACTGAGATAAGTGGGAAACCAACAGCTACCTGGACAGTAGGAAAGATAGTAAGCAATCCACAACAGTATTGGAAATGTTAATAATGTCAATAATATATAATCTGTAAGGATTAAATGAGCAAAAGAGGTCACAGTTTGTGGGTAGTAGCCCAAGAAAAAAACTTGAGAAGGAGCAGTTTTTATTATTTATTTTTACTTTATTTGGGGCAAGGACTAATACCAATATTGTACACTTTGACATTTGTTTTAATGTTAAAGCCCCTTATGATTTATTAAGGTTTTTATCTCTCAAAAACTCAGATTTGATTGGCAGTGAACTGGCAATACTGTATAAGCACACAAACCACACAACTGCCATCACTAGGGATGACAATAATTAACCGTTTAGCCGTTAAAGCTTCAGTAGGCAGACATTTGGTTGGCATCATTGGGCAAAAATTCCATAATAACCTTTCAGCATATTGTAATTAAAGTGCTCTGAGAGAAAACTAGACTTCTGCACCTCCTCATGGCTCTGTTTTCAGGCTTTAAAAAAAACTAGCCCGTGATAGGAGACTTTGACCAATCACAGGTCATTTCAGAGAGAGAGAGCGTTCCTATTGGCTGTGCTCTGGCTGGTGGGCAGTGCTTGGTATTTTCTCTTGGTATAGGACGCAGAGGCACAAGATTTTTTTTCAGATAACCTGTGTTATGCACTAACGTCAGGATATAGCGAACATTTTGTAAAAATGACTTTTTAATCATATTTGCTATTATTTTATTTTATTTACCGAGTTTAGAGTTAAACAATATTGTTATATATATTAATTTATATTAAACTCAGTGGAATGGCTTGTCATACAAATGAAAATAGCTAGTTGGCCTAAGGCAAAGTTGTTACTGTCTTGGAGGTTAACCCCCTTTACTTTAATCAGAGGGTGGCAAGCAAGACAAAGGAACCTGGCTTGGGGCTTGAGGAATTGTAGCATTTATTCACACACTGCACTGCTACGTTCACAGCTGTAATGTTACTGCTAACTTCATACTCCACCAAGCTTGCAATACACTGGCAGAAACCCTGACAGAGTAATGTTATGCCAGGCAGACACAAATCTGACAATATCGCGGCTAAACCAGGAGACTTATGGCTGCATGTGTCCACGACAATGCACGCAACATTGTGGCTGCTAACTCACCAAGACAGGTGAATTGCTGTTTGCGTATACACTGCAGCTGGCAGTAAATGATGGCTTTAACCTGTTTGTGCATCAGCTTATCGTTGCAGCTGGGCGGCTTGTTAGGCAGTAGAACCACAGCACCCCTGCATGAAAAGGTACTAATCTTGTTGGTTAATGGTTAATGATCGGTTAATGAGGGTCGGCTATCGGTCAGAACAAAAATCGAAATTATCATCACTAGTCATTACATTTGTGATTGAAACGATCTCTCAAGTGAAATAACCAACTGTCATAACTTTGGTTGAAATCTGTGTGTTAATGTAGGAGCTGGTGCATCTGATGCGTGCAACATGTAGTGTGTGTTGCACTTTAGTCCCTGCACCTGGTTAAAGTGATTAAAAGTAAAAGGCATGTTCTCCAGTTTTCTCCTGGGTTACTACCCACAGACTGAAATTTACAGTATATTGACTTGTCCTTCTGTGAGAGCACCGGTCTGAAGGCTGAAGAACACGACGCAGTGCTTTAAGGTAAGAGCACCTTCTTTCAAACTAAATCACCAGTTTGTTCTTTGAAGAAAGGCAAATAGGTGATGTTCAGTGAACTATGTGTTCGAGAAAGGCTTCCAAAGACACATAAGGCTATATCCATCGCGAAATACGGAATATTTAGTGAGAATAAAACACATTATTTGTGCTTTGCTAAATGCAAACTGGCATTCTCTATAATTTATGTGAACAGCAAGAGACATTCAACAGTCTCAGCATGAGTGTTTCGTTGCCAAAAAAAAAAAGGTTCTTACATAACTGAAGATAGTTGTGATGTTAGTGGGTATGTTTTTTGTGTAATTTCAAGAAAGTGATTTTGCAACTCTGCTGTTGCCAAAATGACCTTTAGTGTGTACACTAATCCTAAACTCAATGGCCCATGGTGTATTTGAGGTGAAATAAATACACAGTGGTTCTCTGCTAAGAGAATTGCAGAACCTTTGAGAAATGTCCTATGTTGTTAAGATTCATAGCTAAAATGAAATGTTAACACTAGATGCTGGATGAAGAGAAGATGCAATTTGGAGGAACTGTTCTCCACTGCAGTGAACCACGAAGAAGTCTGATTGCTCTCAGGTAGAGGCCTGACTGACCCGAGTATGTCTCTTGATAACCATGGTGGTAACCAACACGTTCTCATCCCAACTCGTCACATACTGACGCTTTGTCAGACCCCTTGGCATCACTTTTCATTCACATAAAACCCACGCTTAATGTTGTGAATTAAACGAAACACGTGCTTAGTTTCAGGCAACAAAACCACTTAGTTAGGTTTAGGAAAAAACAACATGGTTGGTCTTAAAATTACTACGTTTTTCAGGACTGATACCGATACACATTTGCAGTAAAAATGAAAATCTTGATGTCAAAAATGGGAATAACACAAAACTTCTTTGAAATGCCTTAAAGTATATGTTTAATTACGGTAAATGGACTTGCATTTACAGTATATAGCGCTTTTCTAGTCTTGCGACCACTACACTACACACTACATGTCAGCTTTCACCCATTCACACACACATTCATACACTGATGGCAGAGGCTGCCATACAAGCTGCTAACTTTGCCCATCAGGATCTAATCTAAATCCTCATTCACACACCGATGGCTGAGCCTTTTGTCAGCAATTTGGGGTGAAGTGTCTTACTCAAGGACACATCGACATGTGACCGGAGGAGCAGGGGATCGAACCACCGACCTTCCGATTGGTGGACGACCAGCTCTACCCTCTGAGACACAGCGGCCTAATTAAAAGAGAACTTTTCAACATTATCTTAAACCAAAAATAGCAGGGAGCTCCCAGCTTCTTAAGTTAAACGAAAAGTCATAGACACAACTGACAGATCCCATGCAGCAACTCCATATGCACAGTTAAGGCTGCCCACCATCACCATATTCGTTAACACAGTAGTAATTACAATCATGGTAGTGAGACTCATTTACCACCTCCTCTCAGATGGCCCAAAATGATACTTGACTACAGTGAAGTCATTTGTCCCTTTTACTCCTGCCTCTATGTATTAACAACCCAATTATGTCTCATTTGTACAACAAACACATGGGACGCTGGGTTCCACACATTTACCCACAATAAAGAAAAGCAACTGAAACAAGCCATGACCTCTAAATTACACATCAATAACTGGCTTCCACACTGGAGGGAAGAACAAGTTTAATCATGTTGACAATTCCTCGACACAGCAAAGGCCTACACATGCATCTATAAAATACATTTGTCAAAACGTATTTGGAAAAACATGAGGCACTGACACTATCCGAGGCAGGGAAAAACACATTTGATTGGGTTGTCATCTCAGTTTCACTCTCTGTAGGACAGCTTTTCTACCAGCAGACAGATGAATAGAGGGCTAAATGCAATGCTGAAACTCCAGAATATGAGGAAAACATTCATGCCTTTAGAATCAGATGTCATGCACCTAAAACCGCTCATTATTGTGTGAGTGTGTGAGTGTGTGTTTGTCAAGATTACATATCTGGACCCAAATGGTTGGCCATCTAGTGACTCAGCATGCTGTATTCTTTAGAAACATTTCGGAGGATGTTTTGCCGTGTTAGAGGGGTGTATTGGTTCACAAGTGATGTGCTGCCAGGAAACACAGAATTGCTGCACGTTATTGCCTGGCATGCTGTGCCAGCGTGAAATCCATATTTGACATTCGAGCATCACCTGACTTAAAAGACCCTTTTTTTCTGCTGGTAAATGTTTGTGTCAAAACCCTAGATGCATCATTACAGTACCGTACATCGCATATTGGGACCTACGCTGCTTTACAATCATAGTTCTCATTGCTGGTTATGAATTATTATGTATTGAGATGCAGGTCAATACAATGTGGTTATATGAACATAATTCAAAGGGGAGCAAACAACAACAGCAACAACACAGTACTAGTGTCAAATGCATAAAGGTACAGGTTACATTAGAAGAACACATCAACTGCAACATCAGTCCTAGATGCCACGAACTGTTCAGAGAGAGTAATCATAATAAATCAACAATGAAAATAGCAGTTGCAGCCCTAGTCTTCATCTTCAAAACCTTTTTCTAATGTAAAATTGAAAGATTACAATACTGTACTATAATATTAACTAACATCACCCTACAATACAGGAACATTTATGCTCTTGTATTTCCATGTCTTCTGCATGGATCATTAACTGATGGAGGATGCTGACTTTTCGACTGGAACGTGTAAGCTTTGGCCTCAGGTTTTTTTTTTTTGCATCATTACACAACACTGAATTAGCATATCATGTATAAAGCCATCCAATACATATTTAAGACCCCAGGTTGCAGGTTTCTCATTTCAAACACGTCAGCTGGAGACTTTGAAAAATTCAGTTCAACCAGCTCACAGAGTTATGTTAGCAGCAGCTACAAAATCTGCCTGCAACAGTTGTCATTGTAGCCAGCAAAATAGATGATATACTATTGAAATGAAGGACCCATTGTTAAAATACATTATAGCAAATTTTGAGTGGTAAATATGCCATCATTTTCACTGTAAAATGCACATGTGAAGTTCTATATCGGAAAGCTTGACAGACGTAGCAACTGTAACTTAGTACTAGGGGTGGGCAATATATCAAATATACTCAATGTATTGCGGCTTATTCTACGTGGGATGTAGTACATGACGAAGTCGCAAACATTGAGTACAAATTGTCACGTGATTTTCTTAAGCTGCCGTCATGAAACTCGCTTTGACATTTGGCTTCTTGCGGTCTCTCCTATGACTCTCTCTCACAGACACAAAAAGAAGTGGGCGAGTCTGTGTGACGTATCAGACGTGTGTTTTTGTATCTGGAGGGAAACAGGGAAAGAGTCCTGGAGAGCAAAAGAAATGAAACGCCAAATTGAGCTTGTACGCGTTGAGTTTGAAAACAGTAATAGAAGATGTCAGACTCCACTTAGAAAGAGACTCAAACTAGCCCCCACATTGTTTTGCGGTACATGTACCAGGCGGTAAGAATGTGTAAGAACTGACTTCAAAATAAAAGTGACCTTCTGGTGAACTTGATTGGCAATTTCCCATTCATTCAATAAGTCATTCAGCCAGTCTGTCAATATTAAATAAATAAATGAATAAAATATAGATACATAAATCAAACATAATTAATAAATATGAAATAATAAATAAAATGATTTTCGATTATGTGAATAATTAGTCAAACTTAATAATAAAGAATACATTTACATAGACCAATCCAATTTCAAAATGACAGTACACCACCTCAGAGTGTAAATGAGAAACTTCCTGTTCCACAGAACAATTTCACTTCAAAATAATAGCAGACACCCTCAGAAGGTCACTCGGACAATATCAGGACATTCTGATGTGGAATTTCAATATTAAAGCCCTTTAAAATCTCATATACGAGCTGTGTTTCCTCTAAATTCAGATTATTTAACTAGAATGATCACGCTGGTCTGATCACACAAATCAAACAGATGTGATTTAAGAGAAAATATGCAAATATCGAGATATATATCGTACTGTATGTCGCGGCATAGCCATTATCAGGCATTATCAGGCATTATCATGATATTATCTGTCAGCCATCTGTCGCCTAACCCTAGTAAGCACTGATGTTTTAGATTCTAGACTGATCCTCTCAATTAAAGACTATTGTTTACATTATTTGCTTAAGCATGCATGTTGTATACATGTATACATGTTGCATGCTGATACTGTATTCCCAACTGACTGAAATAGTACAACACATCTAATGCAGGGCTACGAAACAGCTGGCGCTGTTCTTGAAGGCACGCGAACCCTCCAGCCCACTGGGAAAACTCTGCGACTGACCGATCCACCCCTTCTCTAAGCTGCATGATTTCCCTGATGAAGTGCAATAGGGCCACTATACATACAACGTGACAAGCAGTTGAAACAACTAATTTAAGACACAAATTACATTCACCAACTCACTATGGCTGAGCGGCTGTCTGTGTAGCTTTGAATGCAAATAAAGCGATAGGGGTTAGGGCAGGTGAAGTCATGCGATGTGAACGGACTGATGACAGCCAAAGCATGTTCATATTACAATTCATTTTAAAACAATCTTCTTGATAAGTGCCACGGGCGGGCATTTACCACAGAAAAAGAAAAAAAAAATCTTTGCAAAGGGGAAGGGAGTGGTATGGTGTCTCAAAGCTGTCGGTAGTAGTAGTCGTCAGTGCGACCATCTGTCTATTATAAAAGGATTATTATTGCTTTTTCTTCTGACAGATTAATGCAACAATAGGGGGCATCATTATGAAACCAGAAATATAAAATGTGTATTTTTCTCTCGTGGTTTCAGATTTTTTTTTTTCACAAAAACAGTGCAAAACACAGGATATATGATTAACAGAGCAGATATGTAAGCTGTAGCAGAAAAAAAAGTGCAAATTTCAGTTGGACTTTGATTACAATGAGTGGTATTTGAGCAGGTAAAATCAATGACAACCATATAATGTCTTTAATTTAAAGACCATTATCATATTATTCTCATATGACCATTTTTGCACCGTCCTTTTTAAATAACAGAGACTCTTCAATAAAGAGAGAATATTGTTGAGCAAAGATGATATTCTGATGAACTGTTGTGCCACCTGTTGTCTGCATGTGGGTGGACATCACTGATGCTGGCTTCAGCATCATTAACACCCTCCATTATAATCCAAGTCCTCCTCTACCTACTCTGCATACATAGCTTCTTTGTGGAATGAGAGACAGTATAGAAAACTCTTGTTTATGGAATGTCATCTTTTCCTGATTTGTAACCACTGTGATTGAAATGGTTGGTTGCACAGCTGTGCTATGAGCATGGCTCTGTTGTCTCTTCACTTGTTGCACACTTTATTGGTCCCATGTTAGGGAACATTGCCATTCATGTGAAAACAAATTACTACTATTTCCCAAGCTAGAGACACTCCTCACCCTTAAATTATGGCTCTCATATTTTCTCTAACGTATCTGAGGTGACACTGTTGTTGAGTATATCAGTGTTCCTAAGCTCATTCAGAAATGGTTTTATCGGGACCTGTTATTTGTAAAGACCGATACCGTCCAACTTCAACCGATTAGACTGTTGTCAGTAATAAAATACGAGTTATTAGTCGCTATAAGCCACATAGATGTGGGTCAATAGGGGCCTACTACACCCACTAGAAAGTTGTATCATCTATTCACATGGTATATTATCAAAAGAAGCTATAAAAGAACACAACAGTGACCTTTAGCGACCGTAGAAATTATGACAGGAGCAGAAGCGGAAGTCAGGCGCTGGTTAAAACACAGGAGATCGGAGTTTGCATCCCGTGTGGAACCAACAATGTGTAGTTGTCTTTGTGTTCATAGTTATTTTAACCGAAAACACAATGTTTTTTTTTTTGCCTAAACCTAAAGAAGTTGTAGCTTTGTTGCCTAAACCTAAATAAGCCTTTTTATTTGTGTTCAAAAAGTGACATGTCATTCAATTTAACAACATTTTAGAACGTGTTGCTTTTAAGTTTCACTTTCACTTTTACAGCATAGTAGGTGTAGTAGGCCCCTACCGACCCACATCTATGGTGCTTATAGTGATTTGATGGACTGATAACAGTCGATAACTTCATCACTTAAATAAATAATGTATTGGTGTTTGTGGTACCTGGTTGGTCAATGACAACAACAAGACACATGATAATTTAATTTTTGTTGCAGTTTCAATATGCAGAAAGTTGTTTTAGCTCTTTAAGTGTTTATTTTTTGTTAATTTTAACATATTTAGTAGACCAGATTACATGTTTGACATTAAATTGCATTGTGTATATTTTTATCACCAGCCTATAGATTATTCTCCTCCTCCTCCTCCTTTGCCCCAGTCAAATATCTCCAAATAATCTGCATCACCTGGCTAGATAAGGGTCGTCATAATCTGGGTTTGTAGCTCACTGGTTAAAACACTGTTACTGAAATCTTGTGCAGTTGTTGTCATTCTACCACCGTCCACACAGCCACAGAGACGCAGCATCACAGCAAGCCAGAGGTTGTAATACACATCACGACATGGTGTTCATAGGAATTGGAGGATTAGGCCTGGGAGAGTTGTGGCTTAAAACCACTTCAGACAGATGCAGTGATGCGTTCTCCTGGATCCATTTGGCAGGTTGGCGGGTGTTAATTTCAAGTCCTATTTGTGAGTATGTTATGGACAAAGGTTTCAGGTTCTGTCCTGCTGAACTCAACTTCCTTAGTCGTGTTTGTTCTCTCAGAGAGAGTCTTTCACACATTTCAAGCTGTGTTTATGTGTATTTGTGTGTTTATGTGTGTGTCTCACTAAGACACAAGACTTTGAAGGCAACAGAGGGGGATAAAACAGATGACCTTTTAATGATAACCTTTTCACAGCGGGGATTCATTTCTTAACCACTGTCGACCCAACATTTCAGAGACAGAAATCCCATCATATCAGTTTTTTTTTCTCTCTGTCTCACTGTGAGAGTGGCTTTAGGTTTGTTCCCCTCTATAGGCTTGTCATGGCTTTGCAGCCTGTCAGCATGCTCTCACTGAGGTTCTCTAGGGGGTCAGTCTGTGATGACCATCCTGTAAAACAAGGATTGCCATGTAAAGCCGCCCCAGTTTATCACCCGGACGATGTTTCTCCGTGTTCTCCTCTCCCCTATCCTCCCAGGTGACCAAGGTATGACATGTGTCAGTGGTGCGTGTTAGTGTTGGGAGATGGAATGTGGAAAGGGCAGGGTTACCCTCCCTTGATTCAGAAGTCAATGATTCACTGGGGTGAGAAGGACATTCTGCAACAGTGAACACTTCCTTTACAGCGCTCTCTTTCCCTGCACACATTGCCGACCCTTGTTTAACGCTGTCTGTCCTTCAACACTATTTATGAAAATCCCCAAGAAATGCTATACTTCCAAATCTGCTAATTATCATGCACCAAACCATTCAGGAAGTAGCTGTGTTATGAACCTAAAATGGGTGTTGAATTATTTCACTTATTTGACATAATGAATAAAACATATAAACCAGAGCTGTCAGTTGATTAAAATATTTAATCTCTATAAATTGCATGATTGTCCATAGTTCACCGCAATTAAATATTTTAATCCCTTTTTAAACCCTAGTTTAAATATTTTATTCATTATGTCAAATAAGTGAAATAATTCAGCACCTATTTTAGGTTCTGTTTTTTATCTGTTCAAAATGTACCTTAAACAGAGATCTGTCAAGTATTTGATACTCTTATCAACATGGGAGTAGGGATGTCACGAGAACCGATACTTCGGTACCAAGTCGATGCCCAAATTCTAAAAACGTGACGGTACTCGTGACGGTCATTGGTAGTGATGTGACAGTGAAGAAAATGTCCCACCGGTTAATAAACATGTGACAACACCGGTGTTACTGATTACACCGGACATTTTACAAGAAAGATTACGGTCAATATGTGCAGAGCGCTGACTCTAATCTTTACCGTCGGGTGGTAGTGTGTCTGGCCCCTCCGGTAGCGCTTTTGCTGCGAGGCTCCGCTGTGGGGATCTACCTGGCGCCGCTGCTCCGTGCACACCAGCTGTGACAGCTCTGTCCGCCTCGCTGCGATTACTTCATTAACATTATGGTTCCCTGAGATTAAACGTGAAATATTGCCAAATAGGTGAGTTTGCTTTTCACTTCAACAACAAATCCTCTGCCATTTCTCGGTCTGTCAACTCTCTCGTCCCGTGTGTGACACCTGCTACTCTGAGTTGACGGAACAAATGCATTCACGGTCAATATGTAGTGTCCGTCGCGTGACTATCAATTGATAACATGCCGCTGATACGCCAAAATGAACGAAATGGAACAATTCTTTTTATTTATTACTTAAGGGCTACATGCCTCTGTTTTTTATAATGTTCAGATGTTTTTAATAAAAGAGTGGGTGTTGAATTACATGGGAGTTATTGTTGTTGTTGGGTTCTTTTGTACCGTGGTATCGAATTGGGTATCGACGATAGTGGAAATTCACTGGTATTGGTATCGACTACTAAATTTCGGGTATCGTGACATCCCTACATGGGAGTGGGCGAATATGCTTGCTTTATGCAAATTTATGTATATATTTATTATTGGAAATCAGTTAACAACACAAAAAAATGACAAATAATGTCCAGAAGATACTCAAAAGGTACTGCATTTAGCATAAAAAATATGCTCAAATCACAACATGGCAAACTCAAACCCAACAGGCAACAACAGCTGTCAGTGTGTCAGTGTGCTGACTTGACTATGACTTGCCCCAAACTGCATGTGATTATCATAAAGTGGGCATGTCTGTAAAGGGGAGGCTCGTGGGTACCCATACAACCCATTTTCATTCACATATCTTGAGGTCATATGTCAAGGGACCCCTTTGAAAATGGCCATGCCAGTTTTTCTTCGACAAAATTTCCGTAAATTTGGAGCGTTATTTAACCTCCTTCGTGACAAGCTAGTATGGCATGGTTGGTACCAATGGATTCCTTCCTATACTACTTTAATCCCTCAAAGTTCAGGAGTTTTGGCCCATTACCTAACTTTTCATCACATTTCTCTGAAATCTGCTCAGTAGTTTTTGGTTATTTACCTCTTTGTCTCTACAGGAAACGAATAGAACTGGCACAAAAATAAGCTGGAAATTAAAACATACATTAAAACAACAAACGTTTTGACAAGTACTATCAAAATCATTTTACAATTATACAGCAAGCCTGTTTTACAAATGCAAATGTCTTCTCCAACGCTGGTCTGCTATTTGCCTTCACTTGCTCTCTTTCTTGGGCAGAACATTTACCCTACTTTTAAAATGTGGATAAAATTAATAGTTATTCTACAATTAATTAAGTTCAATGCCAATGTTTTTAAACAGCGTTTTAACTTGATTATTTCTACAATATCTACCCCCATGACACTACAATACGGTTAAGGTTACATAGGTGAAACATCTGGTTAAGGTTAGGGAAAGATCAGCATCATTGTTGAATTTCCTGTAGCATCCCCTGAATGCACCCTCAAGGCTTGTGCACATTGGAGTAGAGCAAAAAATGTACGTGCTTGTTTATCACATATGGCATCATGATTACATCTTTTCAGCTTGTCAGTAGCTACATTTCCTGTCCAGTGAGAGAGCCATTACACAAAGAAGTAGAGTGTTGTGTTTTAAAAGCTTGTGCAGGCCGTGTGCTTCAGGTGATGTACAGTATATGTAGAGGTTGCTGTTCTTATCCTCTCCAGGAAATGTAATGTGTTTGTATTATAAAAAGACAAATGTATTTTAGATTATGATACATGTCCATTTCTATTCTGTATTCACACACGATCTGATGTATTTTTGCACATACTTGGCAATGTCAGAATCCAAACAAAGCATCAGCCAGCACTTGGCTGATTTCACAAGTGCATTTTGTCAGCAGCCTAATAATACATTACTGATCTACATACACAGCAGCAGTTGAAAGCAACGCTCTGCAGCTGGCAGTCTGCTGTGGGACAAACGTCTAGGCCTGCTCCAAACATGACAGCATGAATAAACAAATCACACTCAGTTGACCACCAGATCCCTGATGTATCCTTGTAACTTTAAACTTCCAACCATCAACTGCAGATGAAAAAATCCAGCAAAAGAGCAAATAGCTACAAAACACAACACCACATGTGCAACGCAAGAACAAAAAGAGCCAAAACATGTGATCAATGTCATTTTCTTCTAGGCAGTCTTAAGACACACCAAGCCGACGGTCGGCTGTCGGACAGTTTGGGGCCGTCGGTGAGCATCTGTTGGCCCAGGTTTTTTCGGCTCTAGTCAGCCCGTGTTAGAGTTTTTTCGGCGGAGGCCGTCGGTGAAAGAAATCACTCTGATTGGTGGTTCAGCTTAAACGAATCAGTGCACGAGAAGAGAAACGGATGTGAGGAAATCAATCCAACGAGTAAAGTCAAGACGGCACACATAGAAGGCTCTTCTCATTATTCATCTCTTCTGATCATTCCAATACATGGATATTTACACAACGACGTGGCCATCTGAAATGAAGCTAAGTGGTGAGTGTGAGTGGTGTGAAAATGGTCGGTAAACGCCGCTTTGTTTCATCTACGTATCATAACAACGGCTTGTATATCTGCAGTCCTCGGTCTTCCGGTTTTCCTTTTTGAATGACGAATACAGACTACCGCAACCTGCTGGTGTGGAGAGTTATTTCATCTCACGCAGACGCAGAACGTACGTGGTTGTTGGCTGTTGGCTGTAGTCTTTGCGGTGTGTTCGAGTGCAACTTGTCGGCCAAGACAAAGGCGACGTGAGGCGACGCAACTGGTGGCCTTCGTCACTGCTGGTTCTTTGATGTCGGCTTGGTGAGTCTGGGCCTTTTAGACTCTGTAATTTCAGATAGGCAGCAGTACTGAATTAATAGTAGGAACGTTTCTTTGGGTGCTATGAGGCTGCAATGCGGTAGGCAATCCTTTCCCCAGTGCCTTATTTGCAAAAAGGGTTCATCTTTATATTCAGGCAATAAAGAGAACATGTCAATCATATACAGTACATCCCACTATTTTGGCACACCATGAAGCCACCGCTATTGGGTAGCAGCATGTCTTCTAGCGGTAAAATAGCGCCCAGTTAGTTCTCCACCTTGTTTCCTAATACATAAATCACCTCCTGTGCACAGATGAAATTTCCTGCCTCTGGTGGGTTTTGTACAGTCCAAACACATTACTTTGATTTAAATCAAGGCTTTTTTTTTTAAGTTACATAAAGCAGATTTCCGCAATCATTTCACAACTGTAGCTGCCAGGAAAGTGAAAAACAAAGTGAAAATGAACCAGAAAATGGATAGTGGATGGAATATAAGCTGCTCCCCAAGTTATGTTACATCATGTTGCTCATTTAAGAGATTTTCATCTGTGCATGCGTGGGCGTGTGTGAAAATGTTGAGCATGTATGTGTTAATGCAGCGGCCATCGAGCTGCTGTCTCCCTTGAGGGGTTAAAGTGTCATAATCACCCCGCGCCCATTCGACTGGCCTTGAGGATGTTAAAAATGAGTGCTCTTGGCAATGGAGGTGACATGAAACTTCTTTAAAAATGATGGGGAAACTTTGATAAGTCCTCAACAGGGACATGAACTGTCAGGAAGACAGATACCTCAAGTGAAGCAGGGACCTTTCATTAATGTAACACAATCCCTCTACCATCTGTTTAAGCTGACATCGGGAGGGCCCTTTTGAAGCACTCGCGAGCCTTCTGTGTGAACCACCCTACGGCATTGCTTATCATTGACACTCCTAGGACTCTCCAGGTGATTAATCGTGTATCTTTGTTCTCACAATACATGTACAGTACATGCATAATCATATTGGTTTTGTGAGTAATTTTTGAAGATTGTAAATTTGGGAAAATAACTGAGTAACTGCTAAATAGAAGAACAATATCTGTGTGTTACAATCAGTGTAGCTTTATATTTAAATATCCACAGATTTGTCAAAGACACTGTCCAGACATCAAATATCCCCTTTGGCTGTACAGTAATTAATGTGAGAAAATTACTTTGAATCTGCTTACATGTAAGATAATTACTGATTTTTAACTTAAATAATAGTGAATATGTACAAAATACCATGTCTTTTTAATCTTTTCACTTTTTGTCTTGTTTTTTTGTCTCATTTATCCAATTTTAATCAAAATCAAGTGACTGAAAATGAGGAGGAAATAAAGTTTATCACAACTAAATAAAAGTCAGATATCCTGCTTAAAGAATTAAGCTGGTGTTATTCAATTTTTTGTTATTCTATCAACAAATCCCATGAAAAGACCAAAACCAACAATGTGTTGGTCTGTTTCTCAATGCTTTCCAATTTTGTAAAAGATGTAAATCTTTTCAAAAATTAAACTAACAGTTGGGCACTGTAGTGTTCAGCAAATGTTTCTCAGACAGGGGTAAATAGTGCATTTGTTGGAGAATTCTTTCAGTCTTGAATTAATGAATACATTTGGTGCATAGTGAGTGTTTACTGCAGCAGGACGGTGTATGTGGAAATGAGTCAACATACACAGCAGTGTCCACATTCATGGTGATGAAAAAACATTGCACTGGGAAAATTTACATTAATTTACATGTATTTCTTAGGACAACAATAAAGGCCTTTGGCTACACAGGTAATAATAATTAGTGGGATCAAGAAATTGTTTTTGTTTTCTTTTCATGGGATTTAAGGATAATACGAAAACTGTAGAATATCACCATGCATTTCCTGACATCTGTGACACAGAATCAAATGATATCTTAAAATTAAATACTACCACTACTACTTTTACTACTACTACTACTAATAATAATAATGATAGGAATACTAACTTTATATATAAAGCACCTTTAAAAACAGAGTTTACAAAGTGCTTTGACAGACAAAGCAAGGTAAAAGCAGGATATAAAGCAATATAACAGCAGAAAGCCAAACAAAACTAAGGTAAAACTTTAAGTTCAAACTACAATAGATGAAAACTATAAAAAACATATCAATAAACTAAATAAAAAGAAAAAGCAATAAAAACAATAAAAAGACAACATTACATAAAAGCAAGTCTATAAAAATGTTTTTTTAAGAAGTGATTTAAAAGAGATTACTGATTCTGCGAGCCTCGTCTCTTCAGGCAGGTCGTTCCAAAGCCGAGGGGCCCTGATGGAAAAAACACGACGGTCACCTTTAGATTTAAGACTCGACTTTGGAATGGCCACAAGGGCCCTACCTGAGGATCTAAGGCAAGCTGGCTTATATAGGGTCAACATTTCCGCTATATAGCTTGGGGCCAGATCGATATATGCTTTAAAAGTGATCAGTAAAATCGTATAATCAATTCTAAAACCAACAGGGAACCGATGGAGAGAAGCCAGCATTGGGGTGATGTGATGTCGTCCATTAAAACCAGTGAGAGGCCTAGCTGCTGCTTTCTGAACTAGTTGGAGATGAGAGAGTGATTTTTGGTTGATGCCAGAAAGGAGAGAGTTACAATAGTCACGTCTTGAGAAGATGAAAGCATGAATGACTTTTTCTTGGTCAGAGTGGGAGAGCATTGGTTTAATTTTGGAGATGCTTCTTATTTGTAGGAAACAGGACTGGAAAACTTTTTTGATTTGTAGTTGAAGCTTAAATCTGAGTCAAATGGTACTCCCAAATTTATGACAGGGGACTTTATGTTGGCAGAGAAGGGACCAAGGCCACTTTTGGGGGACTGACTAATATGATTTCTGATTTTGAGTTACTGAGTGGAAGGAAATGTTGTGCGAATCAACCAGTTGATTTCATTAAGACAGTCTAAAACAGCAGCTAGGTTTCTTGGGTCATCGGGTCTTAGAGGAAGGTATATCTGTGTGTCGTCTGCGTAGCAATGACAAGAGACGGTGATTTAACCGAGTGGGAGCAAATATATAGAAATTAAAATTGGACCTAAAATTGAACCTCCTGGTGCACCACAGGTAATGTGTAGACAATGAGTAGTTACCTATGGTGACCGAGTATCTTTTCAAAAGGTAAGAATAAAACCAAATAAGAGCAGTGTCCTTGATGCCAACCCAGGTTTTTAGACGGTTGCTTAAAATGGCACGATCTACTGTGCCAAAAGCTGCACTTAGGTCTAAAAGAATTAAAATAGCACCTTCACATTAACCAGCTCTGACTGGGGGATCCCGAGGCGTTCCCAGGCCAGAGTAGAGATATAATCTCTCCACCTAGTCCTGGGTCTTCCCCGTGGTCTCCTCCCAGCTGGTCGTGCCTGGAACACCTCCCAAGGGAGGCGCCCAGGAGGCATCCGTGCTAGATGCCCGAACCACCTCAACTGGCTCCTTTCGACGCAAAGATGTTATTATGTTTTATTAACTTTTGATAAAAGTGTAAGTTTTGAAATTAGCCTAAAATTGCTAAGAACAGAGGGATCAAGATTAGGTTTCTTTAAAAGAGATTCCTTAAAATACTGGTTCCAACTGTGTCAATAACCTCTTTAGGAAATTTAGTGTGTATAGAATCAAGGCTGTACATGGTTGATTTCATATAGGATATGATTTTAGGTAAAAAAGGAAAACGATACAGGTTTAAAATTGCTAAAATAACTAAGAATGTCCATACTGGCATGTAAAATACTGTCTGGGATGTAATTTGTTGCCTTATATCCTTGACTCTATTTGCAAAAAAAAGTAAAAACAAAAACAAAAAAAAACTGCCTACACATCTCTTGTGAGGTGTTGGTAAAATGACAAGCGGAGAGGCTGAAGACTGAGTCAATTACCTTAAATAAAATTCTGCAGATGGAGTGGTTTTCTGAAGAAGAAGGGTGTTTTGCTTCTTTAACTGCCTTTTTATTATTCTTCATTGCATCTTTCCAATGCTTGTAAAAAATATGTAAACCTGTTTTTTCTCCATTTTCGTTCCTTTCTCCTAGAGTCTCTCTTTAATTCCTGGGTGGATTCGTTAAGCCAGGACTGAGGTGTTCTATTTGACTTCTTGTCTTTATAGGGGGCAACAGAGTCCAGGCCAGTCTGACAGGTGTGATTAGAAAGGGAGACCAGCTCCTCTGTGTTAAAATGTGGATTAAAGGCAGTTAAAGAAGCAGCAGTAAAAAGGTCAGAACACAGTTAAAAACCTGGCGGCGGACAGGTGAACCGAGATTAACAGGTAGTTGGGATGAAAACACGTTGAATAAAACTACTTTGTAATGAGACACAGATATCTATAGTCTCAAAGTTGTCGGGGCTCAGACCATTATACAGAACCAAATCAAGGGTGTGAAACTCTGAATGTGTGGGCTCCTGTATTTCCTGAGTGAGGTTAAACGATTCCAGAGTAGTATCCATAAAATCAGTGACAAAAGTCTGAGAAGGGCAGCAGACATTTATGTTAAAATCATCTAAAATAAGAATGTTGTCATACTTTGATATAAAATTGGAAAACAACTCAGCAAACTCTTGGATAAAAACATTGTTTGGCCTTGACGGTCTGTAGATTATTAAAAAACATTTTTTTAATTATTAAAGCAATGGATATTTTGTTATATAACTTGTTTTCCCCCCTTTTGTATGTAAATGTTTTATTTAATTTTATTTTTAACTGTAAATTAAGGATGTATCAATACTGGATCGGGTATTAGTGACAATGGGGCCGATCTATTCAATTCAATTCTATGTTTATATACTTAATACATTATATACTGGAATTGTAATTCCTGTTTAAGTATTGACCAATTTGTTGCTGAATTAATGAGGTTTACACTTGAATTGTAATTCCTGTTAATTTTGAAGATTTTTTACCAAGCTGCTGGTGTACGATTTATTAATTTATTCAGCTAACTTATATCGATGTAGTTATTTGTTACATTATGTTTTACAAAGTTAGGAAAGGAATGTTTAAGTCAAGTCTGATGTTTCCTTACACATAATCCTGATCCCAGTCACTTCCTCCCAGTGAGGTACAGAGCTTATTAATTAAAAACTGGTATCGGATCGGTATTGGCCAATACCCAAAGCCCAGGTATCGCTATCGGTATCAGAATTGGAAAAAGTCGGATCGGTACATCCCTACTGTAAATCACTGTGTAACCCTGTTTTTGCTACTGTAAATAAGTTAAGTCTGATTTACTTACTACAAGTAAGTAATGCAACATGCAGTACAACTGCATTATGTTTTGCAAAGTCATTCCACTTATAAGCAGATGAACAAAATAATCCAACGTACCCTCTGCACAGGTCTGGGATACAGCTCAGGACTGCATTGGTATTCCAGCTACAATCGTCTGCACTATCGCCAGTTCTTCCATTTATAAGCCTCCTCCATTACAATTCTTCTGTGTCCAACTACAAATAAAAATCTCTGGCCAGCACACTACTTGATCAAGATGGTGTTGTACCTTGCTACCCCCCCATCCCCATCAGTATTCATGGCACAGGGCCTAGACACATTTTCAAAACAAAGCAACGGCAGCAGGCAAAAAGCTCCTTTAGAGCTCACTGGAGTAAGCCAGAAGGAGAGCTAATTTTTCATAATCAGTGACAGTTGCACTGATGTCAGATCTTAAGTAATCATTGAGCACAAGCACAACTATCTCAGGAGTCGTCTGACTGAGTGACAAGGGTCTAAAGGGAAGAAGGATGGAGTGTTAGAGAGAAAGCATGAACGCATGAGACAGGCCTAAAGAGAGACACGAGAAGCAAAACGCAGAGCTTCTAATGAAGGAGAGTAGACGTTAATTAAATTTGATTGGAAATCTCAATGTGAAACTTTATTTTAAAGGCTTGTCTGATAAAAGACGCCTCTCCTTGAACATGTGGACTCTTTATTTTCTTTGAGTGGTGGTCAATTAAATTGGTGGTCATGCGTGAGTGAGGGAGACGTTCAGTAGAGCCGACAGGCATGCAGACACACACTGATAGGTGTGAAGTGAGTGACCATGCATTGATGGCCAGATTAAGCACTTAATTGAATGTATATAAAGAGGACCGATTACTAGGAACAGAAAAAAATACCCTCCACTCCTTGCCTCATATTGCCATTAGCTTATAGGGGTGGGAAAAGAAATCGATTCACTTATGTATTGCGATTTTTTTTTAACGATTGTGAAATTGATTTTTTAATGCAAGAATCTATGCATTTGCTTCATTTGAGTCTATGCAGAGAAGGCAGTTACTGCTTCTATTGTTGTAGTCAGAGTAACGTGACGTCATATCTGTTCTGTATCTGTCACTCATAACAAACAGTAGCCGGCTGGTCGTAGCGAGCAGAAACCCACGTATACAATAGAGCAAAAAACAGTGGAGGGTCGGCGTGGATACGACCTGCACTTTCACATGTTAAATCCTAAGTGACACATACAGTAAAGTATGGAAACACTTTGGGTTTCACATATTACCAGGAAAAGCAGAGCTAGACATCATGGTCAAAGCTGCATGCTAACTCTGTCATGGACAGGAAGCGTTATCGTATTGTAAAGTGCAGTCACGCCAGCCGTCACTCTCATCTCCGTGGTCAAATCAGCCGATGCTACAACTGTAGAGCACCCATATACTGACATTTATGTTAAATGCATTCAAACGGCCCTGATGGAGCTGACCATGGATGTATAAAGAGAACGGAGCTGACGGGAGAACTAGCGACGCACTTGGCAAGGTTAGTGGAAGTATACACGTGTGGTGACGTCCAGTCTTCAAAATAAGGTGTTAAAGCAAACTGTATATACAAAATACTTATATGGAAATAAGATTGATTGGATTATATTCACCAGAAATATAAAATATTACATGTCCTTTATACATTAAAAAGAAAATACCACTAATTTGTGAGAGAAATGTCTTTATTATTTGATTTTGGGGCTGCTGTAAAACATTTTATAAATAATGCCTGACCATGACTGACATATTTGACTTTAGGACATCTCTGACTACATACATGCTGAAAATCAAACATTCTTACTGTATTAATTTAGACATTTTCCAAAGTAAAAGTCCCTAGAAGTGTGTGGTTCAACTGTTTCTCATGGTCTAGTGTTAAAAAAGTTAACAAAAATCGCAATAAATCGTAATACTGAATCGAGAATACTTGTAGAATCGCAATATATATCGAATCGGCACCCAAGTAATCGGGAGATGGGTGTATCATCCCAGCCCTATAAATGTAAAGAAGACACTTCATTCCTCATATTGCTGTTATCTTGACCTGCTCTTAGTGTCTCATTTTAATAAACCTTTCTTTTTTCACTGTTCTAATAGCAAAACCAGTAGGCTTTACCCAAGCATTAATACTGTAAATGGACTCCAAGCCTCCAGTCATGGTTTCATTTGTCTTAAGCCCATACTGTACGTGAGCACATTAGCCTTGCCTGCCAGACGAGTCTGGCAAGTTGATCAGACTGTGAATCATGTCTGGCCCTTTTCATCTCTTCCTTCTGTTATCTCAGAATTTAAAAGCGTGAACGGAGGCTTTTTCTTCTTTTATTTTTTTGACTGCAAAAGCACATCTTTTTATCTGAGGAGAAGCAGCTTCTGCTGTTTTCCCTAATGGAGTTGGAGAGTTCAGATGGTATTGGGAAGAAAAGAAAAAAAGCAAAGGCACAGAAGAATAACCCAGTAATAATCACTGTTGCGTTTCCATCGGTCACAGAAGATGCACCATGTACTAACTGTCACTGCCACTTCAGATATCATCTATGGAGGTCTGTGTTTGTTGATATTTTACCTCAGAAAAGCCTAGAGTCATAATTGATGAATGATTGGTGGACTCTGTGCTCAATTCATCTCTTTTCTTCATCTTCTTTTATCAAGAAAATCAGACTAGGAATGGTGTTAATATCTTATTCAAATTAAAAAAGTATTGCGTCTGCGTTAAGATATGAAACGACTATGGACAAAGTTACATGAAACAGTGTCCTTTAAAACAATACAGTGGATTTTTTCCCCCTTATCTTTCATAATACAAAGTCTCTCGTGAGGCCATAAGTGTTTCACAGTGTGATCAACTCACTAGTCTCATCTGGCTAGTGCAGTTATGAACATATGTTTACATAGTTAACACATGACCGCAAACATCACACAGCACCTTAAGTACTCACACTGCAAACATACAGCCGGCCTTATGATCAGTCAAACAAAGTGAGCAGCAAGCCATCAGATTTATAGGATGTTAACACATTACGTATAGCTGTTTTAGTTTCTCTCTCTTTCTCACTCTGGCTGTCTCAGCACACATAATCTGACATGGTTCGGTGCACCATGATATGATGCAATATTATGTAATTTACTGTCCCTATAGAGCAACATAAAGCACGGTGTCCTGGTATACTCCTGATCCACTATAAATACAGAATAACAAGACTAAGAGTCTACAGAATCTGTGGAGCAGCACTAAATGCTAATGTCAGCATGCTCACAATGACAATGCTAATACAGCTGCTGCAACAATTAATTAATTAATCGATTAGTTGTCAACTATTAAATTAATTGGCAACTATTTTGATAATCGATTAATTAGTTTGAGTTTTTTTTAAGAAAAAAAAATCTAAATTCTCTTATTCCAGCTTCTTAAATGTGAATATTTTCTTGTTTCTTTACTTCTCTATGAAAGTTAACTGAATATCTTTGAGTTGTGGAAAAAACAAGACATTTAAAGACGTCATCTTGGGCTTTGGGAAACACTGATAGGCAATTTTCACCATTTTCTGACATTTTATAGACCAAACTACTAATCGATAAATTGAGAAAATAATCGTCAGATTAATCGACTATGAAAATAATTGTTAGATGCAGCCCTAAATGTTATGGAGATCTTCAGCAGGTAATGTTTACTGTGTTCATCTTAGTTTAGTGTGTTAGCATGTTAACATTCGCTGGTTAGCACTAAACACAAAAACATTCCCTGCAGTGGCTGATGGGAATGTCATTAGTTTTGCAGATGATAACGGTGCTGGATAAAAAGTCAGGGGATCACCAAAGTTAGAACGTATTATGTAACATAACAATTTAATTATTACAAATTTTATGGTAATCATCCGATTGTTGTTGAGACTTTTCACTCAAAGGGATCAGAAGTCAAGGGGGTCAAAAATCTATACCAAACTCTACGGCGATCCATCCAAAGGTTATTGAAATATTTCAGTCTGAACCTAAATGTTGGACCAATGTTGCCACTGCCATCTTTAAGGTGTTTCAGACCAAACGCGAAGTGTCAATGCAAAGACGCAAATTTACGCCGGGTGATGTGAATAGCCGCGAATACGCGTCCATGCGAGTTAAAATGTTTCAACTTACACTGCGTCGCGAACGCCTATCAGTATTAAGATTTCCCTGACATCACAGAGAATCAGAAATGAAGGACAAACTTATTGTCGGTGTCTGTGGGCACCTGGAGCTCTACAATTCAACGTCAGTACTGTACAGAGACAGAACAAAACAGGAGACGGCGTGGAGAAAATTGAGCGAAGTTCTGAAATATGTATTTGTTACTTGATTCCAGCTATCGGTTGTACTTTACTACAAGCAAAGTTAGAACTAACGTTAGCATTGGCTGCCTTCCTCAGTTATTCGCCAGTTGCGAAATACTCCAAACAACACTCCAGTGGTGTGTTCACGCAGGTAACGCGAGGCAAAAATCCGCTTTGCGTACGTTCTGAACACACCTTCAGAGCTGCACTTCTAGCATAGCTAAAAACATTTTTGGGAACATATGATCATTAAAATACAAATAAACTCCCACATATATTTATGCATTATCATCTCGTCTGCTTTTTACAATGCATTCACACACATACTGAAGCTGTATTGCACAAAGCCAGAGACCATCATTTCACATTACTTCTGAAACTAGAGGTCATAGGTTTGAATGAATGTTGCGGTTTTGCACACAGGGAGCCAGAAACTTTACCAGAACATAGAAATTGGATTTTGGAGCAAAGGGTATAAATGGGTTCAGACACTATTTTCTTTGCCTGTCTGATATATCAGACAACTCATACAGTAAATGGACTGAAGAGATGGGTATGCTATTATCTTCACAGCAGTCTGTACCTGACGAGTAATTTGAAATTTCAGTTGTTCAGACAAATTACCATATTATGCTGTAATTTTCTATCTTATAATGCTCTCTTGGAATGGATTATAAAAGACAGCATGCACTTTGACTTAAGCACCTAAATCAGTGTAAAAAAAAATATCAGCAGTAGCAGGATGGATCAGACCTTCAACGTGGGCTGCAATAGTGTGAGTGTATTATCAATATGAGCCCGAAGGGCAGAGCCAGATGATGGCTGAATGTCAGCCTGCCTGTGATCAATTACTGCTCTGGAGACAAACACAATCACTTCTGTCTTTTTCACTTAGAAAATCTGGGCACATATTTATCAAACTGATAAAAGTGAAAATGTTGACTTCAAAGACAGAAGAAAAAATACTTTGTTTTTACTCTAACTCTCAAACTCAAGAATAAAAGCTATTTATCACATTTCTTTTCACTTAAAAATGAGAGCTCCAGAGGCCTTGTAAGAGTAGAGTAGAGAAGAGTAAACTGGATGTCTGCAGGACACAGACGGAGTTGAACAAACCTTCTGAGACATGTTTGGAGTGACAAGTACAAGTACAAAACATTGTATTTCTATGATTTGCAATAGGGTATTCTTTGCCTATTTGGATTTGACAGGATGTTACACAACTTTTTATTTCTTGTTTTATCTAACATGGGTGCAAACAACAAGTATAATGCTGGCATTCATTTAGTTTGCCATCACTCTCCATTCATCTCCAATGTCTGCACTTGTCCATTATTATTCTACGATTTGATGTACCTCGTCTACCAGCAGCATAATTTCCTTCCTGCTCCAGTCTGCTTCTCGTTCTGTTGCCATTTCAAATGCAAATATCCTATTATTGTATTCCTATCATATATTTGAAGGATTTCAGACAAACACAATGAACTTTTTTTTTAAATTAAGTGTAAAATGAATGGGGCAATGGGGCAGATGCATGCACTGTATATAAGAAGTGAACGCAGTCACCGTGACGTCACCCATTGGTTTGAGGACAACCGTTTTGAAGTCTCCAGTTCGTCAATTTGGCCGTCGCCATCTTGGCTTTTTGCAACTGGAAGTGAAACGAGAGGGTGGAGCTAAGTACAACCAAATGCGGAATAAGACATTTTTAGGCGACTAAAAAGGTTATAATTAACGTTCATGAACTGAAAACACACTGTGAAAGGGTTAAAGCTGTAAGACGAAAACACGGACAACACCCAGACAGGACAATGCCGTGGTAGCGACCTGGCAATCACAAGGTAGCCCCGCCCTAAAGCATACCCTGCTTTATGGTCTATTTGACTCTAAATGGGACCATCCATCCATTATCCGTAACCGCTTATCCCATTCAGGGGGTGCTGGAGCAGATCCTAGCTAACATTGGGCAAAAGGGTGGGGGGCTGTGGGAGGAAGCTGGAGAACCCAGAGAAAACCCACGCTAACACGAAATTCAAACCTGCAACCCTCTAGCTGTGAGGCTAACCACTGCACCACCGTGCAGACCCTCTAGATGGGACCATAATTTACTAAATGAACATCATGCTGTATTGAAGAAAACTAGAAACTAGCAATTGAGACAATGTTTACTGAGGTAATAAATCAAGTGAGAAGTAGGGTCATTTTCTCATAGACTTTTATACAATTAGACTTCTTTCAGCAACCAGAGGAGTCACCCCCTGCTGGCTATTAGAAAGAATGCAAGTTTAAGGCACTTCTTCATTGGCTTCACTTTTCAGACCCGGAGGTTTCCCACTGGTGCAGAGGTGGGGTAAATCCTTGTCTTTGATTGGGAATCGCCTCTCTGAGCATTCATATGATTAATCATGTGATCACTTGAGAGCTGCTCTTAAAGGGTTACTCCTACTCTTCTCTGTGTTGCTGTATGCTGTGTGAGTCTCTGCACACAAACCTAACGTGACAACATATCCATAGACTTCCCTTGAAGCTACTGTACTGCTCACTAGTAGTGATACTGCAAAAATGCAGTCAAACAAAAATAATGCGCAATTAGTCTTATTCCAGCATGTTAACACGTCATGTAACACTGTTATTTCGTGTATATTTCGGATGATTTGCGATGTGATATGCAACCATATCCGCCGTAGTTCCTACCGCTGTGAAACAGCTGCTTTTTTGCTGATCCAATCAAACACAATTAGTATCTCCAACATAAACACGCTGCTTTTTTTCTCATCTCTCTCTGTGTCTCCCTCTCATACGCACACATTCCCACAACTGCATGATTTCCCCCCTCCCTTTATTAACACCACTTGCCTACAGGGAGCTGGCAAAGTTAAGTGAGCTCTCCATCTGTTAAATTAGGGAGTGTCAAAACTTTTAGCTGCTGAGTGATCCAGAGACATAATCCCATGTCTCCCTGGGTAATGAATTGTACTCATGCTAATTAGCACGCACATGGCCAGCAGTAGCAGTGAGAATGTCCTAATCAAATAGACTTATGGTTTTGTCATGTCTATGGTTTCTCTCTTCTCTCTGGGGCTGGCTGGATGGGCCTTAGCTCAGACACTGCTGCTCCTAACACATCCCACTGAAGGTAACTTTTTTATTGGACATTTACTGGGACGATTCACCCAATTCAATACTATCACGATACCTGGGTGCCGATTCAAATGTATTGCGATCTTTAAGTAATGTGATTCTACAAATATTGCGATTCGATATTACGATTTATTCCGATTTTTGTTAACTTTTTTAACACTAGACCATGGGAAAAAGTTGAATAATGCATTTCTAGGGACATGTACTTTAGAAAATATCTAAATTAATACAGTAAGAATGTTTGATTTTCAGCATGTATGTAGTCCGAGATGTCCTGAAGTCAAATAAATCAGTCATTGTCAGGCATTATCAAAGAATAAAGACGTTTCCCTCACAGATTAGTGGTATTTTCTATTTAATTTATGAGTGACATGTCATGTTTTATACTTCTGGTTAATATAATCCAATCAATCTTATTTCCATATATGTATTTTGTATAAACAGATCACTTTGTTAACACCTCATTTTGAAAACCGGAGTGTATATATGACGTTATGTTACTCAGACTACAACAATAAAAGCAGTAACTTCCTTTTACCTCTGCATAGACTCAAATGAAGCAAATATATCGATTCTGGCATTAAAAAAAATCGTTTCAAAATAAAAAAAATATATATTTTATATTGCTGGAACACTTTGGCTTTGAGTGATTTACTGATAAAGACTATTCTGCATGAACAATATCAGAATAGAAAAATACATCTAATGAATTCAAAATGAAAATACAACAATGCCAATGTTTGTCAACAGACAAACAGCTGTTCAAAAACGTCATTTCTTATACTGGCGCTATAAGTCTGCGCGATAGAGTCGATAGAGTGATAGAAAGGGAGAGTGAGAGTGACACAGAGAAGGAGAAAGTTTTCAAGGGTGAATGGAGCAGAGAATGTCTGTGTTGCTAAACATTGGCTATAATAGAGGCCAAGGATTAGATGGCACACTTTATACCCCGCACCCACCCACACACACACGCACACATACATTGTATTCCATCAGGGCTTTATCTGGCCTTTTATTTGCCTTTATCGAGCATGGCGGAGGCAGCCCGCTCAGCGTTAACAATGTCGGGCTAAAGTCATTTCACACAACACTACTTGGTCATGTAAGCTGACAACTTTTATATTCCCTTACGTCCTTGGCTCGCTCTGTCGTATGAGCTTATCAGGGGTGGGGGGTGGCGCAACCAGTTGATTTTCAGCACCAAGACGTGCCACAGAGTGGGGTAAATTGTGCTAATTTCAAGCCTGGAGGAACCATTACTAGGAGGTGAGGATAACTCGTACAGGCAGACAAAACGGCCTAGAAAGAGGGAGCTCACATTGCTCATGGATCTACGTTCGATCCTGGGCGTTGGTGTGCATCAAAGCTTTCACATGCAATTTATTCTTTGGTTGACAAAGGGTGTAAGCATGTGTGTGCGTACGTGTGTCGTGCTTTTGGGTAGGGGGTGTAAGGGGTTCATCTGCACAGTCTTTTAATTAACCTCATGCCCTGTTACTATCCACACTGCCAAGCCTCGGCTGACCTTACACCGATTTATGCCGCAATAAAAGTGACAAGGTTATGGAAATACAGGCTGATGCAGGACGTGTCAGAGGGGTTTGCTGGACCAACCTTTAACATGCTGACAGAGGCCATTATCCTTGATGTCAAATGAAGAGGTGTAAGATGGAAATGCCCCTTGCATTTTATGCAGCACTGCCTGCTTAACATAGGGACAGCCACCAGGGAGATGAACTAATGGTGGACAGCCAAACGCTTGCTGTTGACTTAAGGATGACTGAAAAAAGTAAGCCTTAGTCATCCCTGGAGAGGAGAGAAGGATATTTTAAATAAATAAAAAACAATTAGGGATGGAAATCCAAAGTGCTTCTTTGTAGGGGTGTCACGATTTAGATTCTTAACAGTTGGCTACCTCTGGGTCTGAGAAGTGAAGCTAATGCAGTAGTGTCTTAAACTTGCATTCTTTCTAATCGCCAGCAGGGGGCGACTCCTCTGGTTGCAAAAATAAGTCAGATTGTATAGAAGTCTATGAGAAAATGACCCAACTTCTCACTTGATTTATTACCTCAGTAAACATTTCATCATTTAGTAAATTATGCTCCCATTTAGAGTCAAATAGAACATAAAGCAGGTTATGCTTTAGGACGTTGCTACCTTGGGATTGTCAGCTCGCTACCACTGTGTTGTCCGGTCTGGATGTTGTCCGTGTTTTCATCTTACAACTTTAACCCTTTCACAGTGTGTTTTCAGTTCATGAAAGTAAACTGTAACATTTTTGGTTTTGATTTCAACCTCCGAAATCAAACACTTCAAAGACAAACCATGTAGCTTACCGGTTGCCTGCAGCTGCACTTTTCGAGACACCATGGCCACTGCCGGAGTAGGAAACAACATGAAATAACAGAACTGGAAAATCCTCCCGTTTTCCTGAAGTCACCATGTGGTGCCCAAGCGACTCCACCCACCACCCAGTTTCGTAAACACATCTTCAAACTTGGCCTTCATTTTAATCTATTGCGGGGGCAAAATCTGTCCACACAGACAGACAGAAATATAGACACATGGCAAAGTATAAACTGCTTCTGTGGTAATTCCCGCTACAGTAGGTGTCTCCAGGACCACATTTTGCCATGATGACACACAGACTGTTTGTTTCATCCGACAAACAGTCCAGGACACAAATATATTCAGTCCCATATCACGGGAGCAGCTGGAACTAGTCAGTTACAGTAATCAACTAATTGTTTAAGCCATTTATTTTTTACACAGTATAATTGGTAACCACATGTCTTTCCATATTCCATAAATAGAGCTGCCCTCTACATAGTCCAACTTCAATGTGTTATTTTGAGTTCAGTTTTTATGTACGCATAGAGTTCATAATTTAAATTATTCTCTATTATTATTTTAAAACATGACATATAATGCCAATATTGACTCATTTTATAGCTGCCATATACTATTAAGCTAAGAGTATTGGTGTCATTTCGGCACCCCTCCCCCCCGATATGTCCTTGTTTTACTTCTTCGTCATTACTTAATCCTTAATCAGAAATGACATGGGGTACATACAGTGTATGAATCACTAAATAAGGGATCTGCCATAACTGTCTTAAAACCACCATGTTTATCAATTAAATGATAAAAACCAAGGGCGAGCACAATAATCCAATTCAGTTTTGGATTGCTTGTGGCTGAGCAGATTCAGCAGAGGGATGATGCTTGATTGAATATTGTGGGTCTTTTTTTCTCTCCGAATTGCTAAATCATTAAAAATGTGATATGGTTCCATTCAGCAGCACATAATTATCTTGTCATTCCAGTTAATTAGCATCATATAAGGACTCACAGCCCACAAGGTACCTGCCCATCAAACAGCAGGGCAGATGACTACATAATAAGATGACTTGAGGGAAGCGCACTTGGGTCAAAAGGTAGGTCTCTTTCCCACAGGAGCTGCGCACAGTAAACCTGGGTCACACTGTGTTCAAGCTCTGAAGCATACAGATTAATATCACATCCACGGTTAGTCATGGGACACATCCTACTCTGTCCTGCCATAGGTTGAAATATGGGCTAAATCTACCCATTATGACATAAACTAATAATTAACACAAATATTTGTAATAATTGCCTCTAATTCTGCAATTTATCAGTTTGTTTTTTTCATGCAAATGACAGTAGAGCTTGGACTGCATCTGTTATTTTCTCAATTAATTAATTGTTTTGTGAAAATGTCAGAAAATAATTTAAAATAAAATGTCCATCATAATTTAGAATTGTTTTGATTTTTTGTTGATCAATTAATCTATTATTTGACAGATTGTTACAGCTTTAAAATCATTTAAAATGATTGATTAATGAAATGATTATGTTTATGTTCTTGTACAAACAAAGTCAATGAGAGAAAATTAAGAACATATATATATATATATATATATATATACGCCTAGCAAAGTGAAATCTTATACTTACAGTTAAATTGAAGCGTCATTGACATTACAGAGCTGTCTGTCAACATCTGTTATGAACGTTGTCGTCATTACCACATTGCATTGTAGGATATTTATGCTGCTGTAGTGTCCAGTGTTGCATACTGTAGTATTTCACTGGAAATAGCATGCAATTTGCAAACTATTGGTTTCATACTAAGGTTTCGGACATGCAAAAAAGGTCATACTGTTTCATACTGTTTTAGCGTACTAAATAGCATGTTAGTATGGAATTGTGGACACAACCTCAGTCTGCTCTGATTGGTCAGCTGGTTCACTGTTGTGATGGTCAACCGAACTAAACTCTTCGGACTCCACTCGAGCTTCGCATTAACTAGCTTTGTTTGAGGCCGTGCCAAACTAGCTGATATGCAAATGTGTTACTTGGTGACATCACCACGTTACGGAAGAAAAGGCAGGTCTTCAAGCAGTTTAGGGCCAGTGTTTTTGCGGGGGAGAGTAACTCCTTTTGGCGTGGACTTTGGGCTTTGTAACTTTGCAGACCTTTTACATGCTCATAAAATATATGTAACACACTAAAGGAAAGTGAAAAAGCACAAAGGCATAATAGGTCCTCTTTAAGCCCCTACTCACTATCAACATGTATACCACATACAAAATTATCTAAACCAATAACTAATCACAGAAAACACACAAATACATAAAAAAAAATCACAAGATAAACAGCCAGATTCCAATGTGCTTTTCAGCATTAATAATCAATTAACAATCTGGTGATTTCAGTGACTCATGGTCCTCCAGCCAAACAGTGAAACAATACAATGCCAAACACAAAGACAACAGAAAAGAAGCATTTCTTGAATCACACACACAATAACACAAAAATACAATATGTTTGTGCATATAGTCGCACAGATGATCCCATCGGGCATGTCGTAAATAGAATAACAAATCTTAACTTCCAGGTCTTTGGGTATAAAATCTTGCTGGTTTGCATCTTAACTCTCTGCAGACGTGTCTTTTTCCTTTCTACAGAGTTTGTATATTTATGTTTTTGTCCTGCTATGTGAATAGCTGCTGGCAATGTTCATTGATCTGCCGAACGTTGTGTCTGGATGTTGTTTTGAAGATTGGGCAGGATGAAGCAGCTTATGTAAGCAACAGTTGAAGTCATCAGGGGAAGGAGAGATTTAGCCCCACATCTATGTTAGAGGAGAAGTGCTGAGATATTACCAATATCAACACACTCTCGCTGTGCTTAAGCACATCGATGGATTGCAGAGCCCGACGGCTGATAGAGACGCTGCCGCAGAATGGTAAATATCACTGCTCTGCATGAACATCTGTTCATTACATTGAAACTGCAACATTACCAGCTGCGGAAATTAACTGGGATCTTGTGCCATAATGAGCTGGGGGGAAATAGAGAGACTGTATGTATTTTGTGTTTCAATTATTATCCTGGTCATTATCCTAAAATGTACATATATTTTGTAGGTCTGCAGATATGGAGTTTGACTTAGTATATGTACAGTATAAAGATAAGAAACCAGAGTAGCAGCAAGCATATAAACAAGGGATTAATGGATCTCACTAAACAGAGATGGTGTACTCTAAGACTACAGAGCCTGGCAAACCAGAACATTTTTGATAATTTGCGGGACACAGATTAGTCGGTTGTAGACTTAAATTCATCATCAGTGCCCTCAAATTACTTAATTAGTTCCCATGAAGCATTCATGCACACAGACTGAATAGAAACAACCCATTATTTCCTAAAATACATTTAAAGCTACAATGATTGATGTTTTTCTTTCTTTTTAGGGGTTTTCTTTCCTTTTTAGTGATTTGGCGAATGTGCAAGCAAATAGTTGCTTATTTTCACATCAAGCAGACACAGAACAACATTACCATTCAATTGGAGTCCTGTTTGTGGCCACCTGATGAATGTAAGTCCAATATCCTGTTTTGGCCTAAACTATGAGGGAAATATCTGGCTCTGTAGCTGCTAAATTCTCCACTATCGTCAACAGCTAGTAGTACACACAAAACTATTCAACCAAAAACACCTGTTTAGGTTATCCAGGACCAGACAACTTTCACTGTTTCACTTGATGTGTGCCATGTATTATGGCAGCTAAACCTGACAGCCAAACCACCAAGAGAGTATAAACAAGGAGTAACGTTCAGTGTGTGATATTCCAAACTATATGAGACTTTCAAGTAAACAAGAAATCTTGTAGCCCTAATCTTTACATAACACAGCTGCTACTCTGCAGCTGGGGTGCTCCTCCCTAACTGGCCACAACATCAATTAACTTCACTTCCTATTGCTACAATACTGTAACTTAAAGCCAGTAGCCTAATTTTAATAATATGTTAGAGTTGTTAGTTGCTGTTTCTAAACACAACACATTCAAAGTTGGTCACTCCTCCTCGGCTCATCGAGTGAGCGAGGGAGAGAGAGCACAGCGATGGTCGAGCAAGCTACAGAGTGAATGAAGAGAGGGAGCGGCGTTAGTGAGAACAGGGTAGTGAATAAATTAAACGTTATTTTGTGATTGTTTCACGGCGGTTACATTCTAAAGCACAAATAAACACACAGCTAACTCTGCATAACCCTGCAGGAAGGTGCCCCGTTGCCAGATTTTGAATGCTGAAAGACAGTCTTCTGTCCGCTGGGGCTCAGCGCTGCTCACGGTCAAACTCAAACTGACACACCTCACTCTGCACACAGCAAAGATGAAAGACAGAGGAGCAGGTGAAACTCACAGCGATGTAATAAACCTGTTCTCATCTGTCAAACATGGGCGCTTAGTATCTGACAGAGCTAAAGGGGGATTTGTGCCTCGGTATCAGACGCCGAGGGGCGTTACAAAGCGACGGTATTTGATGACTGTTATTGGCTAGGGGTTAAACCCCCACGTGGGGCACAAAGCCAATTGCTGACACCCAGAAGAGTCACGAACACCGTAAAATAAAAAGAAAAGAAAAAATCCAGGCAGAGGGCAGGATCTCTGCAGATACAGACACACATTTCTAGTGGGTCATAAGCGATGATTGAAAGGGAATATTTTTTTTATCAGTCTATACATTGTTTTTTAGGAAATTCTTACATATTAGGGAATAATGTAGTGATTCAAGACCACAAATTATTAATTCAAGGAAACCTTATTAATTTAAGGGAAAACATACTAACTACTGAACAACAATTATCAGAAATGTCGCCCTTGAAACTTGCTAGAAAGAAACAAAGAATTCATTGCCAGTAACAAGTATCTTTCTCTGCAAACAGGATGCAGAAAAATGAGAAATAACAGTACCGAGAAATGATGGGGTGGCAAATGTATACAATAGAAAACTCTTAAAAAGCCTGCTAATGGACAAGATATAACAACACTCCTAACAAGGAGTGACATCTACAGCATAAAGTGCTCAGCCACAATAGTCCTTTCAGACGGAGGTGATAAAAAGATGTCCATATTTGCGGTTGAATCACTACCTGGGTGATAAAGTTGCACTTAAAACAAGAGATGGCTTTGTTTTTATGATCATGTTACATCACCAGCAGGCAAAGGTCACTGCGAAACACCGGTTTTGTGGCACATCACATCCGTTTCGAGGTAATTAATTTTACTCAAGTAGCACAGCTTCAAACAGGGAAGCTCTGAGGACACGGATGACATTTTGGTGTTTGAAGTGATTTTGCTTTCACTCCATTGAACAATATACCTCTTAAAGAAATATTTAAGGAGCTGATTGACATTATTTCTAACCGTGTCACTGTACACTTTGGGCACTCAGCACAAAAAGCACATCCTCCAGTTAGCCATTATGTGTCTATTAAATTGGAGCTTAAGTGACAGTTAGTGCCTCCTCCCCGTCACTCTGTCTGTGCCAGAGCTGGACGTAAACATTTTTTTTTTCACAAAGAAAGCAACCTGCAGTCTATTAAGAAGGTGTTATAGAACGTTCTAGAACTGTGTAAGAGTTTTGAACCATTGAACAGGGAGGAAGGCAAACCAAGAGCGACAGAGAATCATTTTCTATTTTCAGATGACCACATTAAAAGCCTCCTTTGAAGAAATACGCAGTGAGAAAACTCATAGCGTATTTGTTCCAAGGCTACAAAATTGGTGAATTCCAATTAAATAATGCCCTGGGACATTTGAATATCAGAGTGCCGCAACTCAATGAAAGATAACCTGTTCAAAGCAGCAATGGTAATGAAATAAAAATGGAAAATCACTAACAATGAAGACAACCTTAAAAAATGAGTCCAAAACGATTTGAGCAAATACAATTTATACACCATGACGGCACGAAAGTGAGTTAATGAAGTCCTCCGCTGTTTACAGGGAGTTAAATAGTCAAATATTCTAATTTGCAATACATCCAAGTGTATTTATCAGGCCTGCAAAGGTGAATGTCTTCATATACAGCATTTCTTGTTTTATATGGTGTTCTTCTGACTGAAGGCCATATTCTGATGGTACCACTTTCGCCCAAATTGAGTGATAACATTAAAAGTGTATGTTTTTTCATGTTGTTTGAGATAACAATTTATTTGATCTTTAAACTGAGCTTTTCATTCTTCGGTCTTTCTCAGAATAAAATTCTAATAAGATGTGTTTTCCATAAGGATAGTAAAAATGATTCATAATGCGTTTGCAGCGAGTTAAGAATTCACAGGGATAAGCTCGAAAAATATACTGAAACAAACTGAAAACATTGCATCATATCGATAAAAGTAGTTCACCATATGGCAATTCACGACAAGATTAAAGAAGTCAGTGGAATATTTGCTTTTCTCAAACATTTATTTTTTTAATAGTCATAGTTAACCTCCTCCACTCAACCCCTCTTTACCATAGACCCAGTTTTCTTTTTTAGGAGGCTACAGGGGGTCCTTAGTGGGAGATAGCAGGTCAACAGTATATGTCACATAGAAGTGGTGTACATCAACTGAAAGCTGGGAACCTGAAGATTAATTTGAGATACAGCTCAGCACTGTGTGTCAAGTTGTTCTAGTCATTTAATTAATTAATTGTTATACAGATTTGGTGCTAAATTTAACAATTTTTTACCACTTGAGAATTGATAGAACTTATTAAAAATCTCTCCAAAATACAACATTGAGACACCAAGACCTTAAGGAACACCATAGAAAAAGTCATGCTGTGATTTGGTATACATTTTTTTTGAAGATTTGTATAAGAATTGCCTTTTTTCAGTGACTGGATGCCAAGCGCTTCTGTTCTGTGAACTGCTCACAAACCCCCTTATTGTCAATATAGCTGGGAAAGCCATCCATCCTCTGAATGCCCTAGGTCTATAGTTTGTGATTGTAAAGTTACATGAGGCTGTGATTATCCTAGAGGTCACAACAGGTCATTTTATACAGTGACATCAAATAAAAAAAAATTAAAAAAATGATCTCACTACAATGAAATGACTACTATAGGGACTAACATCATCATACATGAATACAATTGGGCTCATTGGATCCACAATAGTCTCAGCTTTACAGTGATACCCAATCTATGCAATTCCAACACTGTTTAGGGACCCCAGTACGCAGAAACTATTTTTAGAATAGGCGAAAATAACACATTTATACTGCATACAAAAAACTGCATGGTTTTTGCCCGAAATTGCATGGGATGTGGGCATGTTTGCAAAAAGAGAGACTCGTGGGTACCCATAGAGCTGATTTTGATTTAGATATCTTGAGGTCAGATGTCAAGGGACCCCTTTGAAAATGGCCTTACCAGTTTTTCCTCACCAAAATTTAGCCTAACTTCAGAGCGTCCCGACAAGCTAGTATGACATGGTTGGTACCAATGGACTCTATAGGTTTTTAGTTTCATATGATACTGAAACTGAAACTGAAACTAAAGCTGAGCCTGCTACAGCCTCTGAAAGAAAGTAATGTCAGCTGAGGGCTCCAGCGCCCTCTTCCCTCCACACAAAACTAAATTAAGAAACAAAAAAGGGGCTCCATGTCCTTGCAGGACAAACTGCCTCAGGTTTCCCAAAGAGAAAGTCTTCTGGGCCTTTTACACTTTGTTGTTGGTATTAAAAGCTCAGAGGTCTGTCACTGGACGAGTGACCGTTTGCTTTCCACAGGCTGTTTTCAAAGAGTTCCACAATTGACCATTCCTGCTCCCCACCTACCTTTATCACTATATTAACTGCACTACAGTGAAAGCTGTCAGTTCAGTAGCCTTTGGACACAGCTGCTTAAGAGGAATGATAACACTACAACTTGGTTAATTCCTAGGATATTTTTGTGGTTTATATAATACTTCTCATTTCCTTGTGCATAACACATTATAATTAAATGATTAATTTGTTGTGGATTATTATAGTTTTGTTGTTAACGCAGCATGTGGGCCTGCATTAAATATTATTATTACAAAACAAAACTACTTAATAAAACATTTTAGTCAAGAACACTCCTCATTATCAGGGCTGCAGTTTCCAGCAATAATCAGGAGGGGTTTTTAACAGAAGCAAAATAAACACACTTGTGAAACTGATTAAGCTTAATTTTGATCTCTATTTTAGTTTAAAGGGGGGGTGAAAGAAAAAGACTCAAAAATGTGTTACTCACAGTAAGTGTCAAAGCATATAGCCTGCGTCTCTTGGAAAACAACGATTTGGATTCATCATATGGGTTGTGGAGTGCTCCACCGCATGTTGAATTGTTAAACAAATCCACAAGCAAACAAGTGTTTTTGATTTTGACAACTGGAGAGCTTACCGTCTTGATTACACCCATCTTTTAAACTTTTTTTCCTAACACAGTAAAACTTTCTATTGTCCCATAGGCTCTAAAAATTTGCATTCAAAGGGATGTATTCCCCCAGTGGGACGTACACTCTTATAAACAATGACAAACTCTTTCATGAATAATACATTTGTAGGGACTGCTTTGAGAATGCTAAAGTTGTGAGAGGACCAGCCCTCCAGTTTTTTAGACTCATTGTATGTTTAAAAAAGACTAAAACGTTTGAAGACATAACGTTTCACTTAGAGAAAGATGTCGTCATGGAAAAACATTACAGTAAATATTTTAATAAGTTGTGTGCGTTTTGCTTTATTATATCTGTCTCCTTGCCACAGGAAACCAAAGCAAGTAGCTCAGTTATGTATGTTTCCAACTGTCCCCTGACTTAATTGCTCCATTAGTTAATTAATTACTCATCTTTTACCATTTGAAACCCACCTAATCACGCCATAAGGACGGACGCTATACAGATCTGTGTTTTTTTGGAGGGAAACAGCAACACTGGGAGAGAGCAACCCTGTCTCCCACAAAATGTGGTTCCCAGACAACTACACTGCTTTCTCAACTACGTTTCGAGGGAAATGTATTTTTTACTGGATTACAGTCGCAGTTTTAAACATGTGGTATAAATTGAAACAAAACAAAAACGCAACAAAACTGCTTGGTTAGGTTTAGTAAAAAAACACTATGGTTTGGCTTAATATGTCTCACACGGGATACGAACAGTGGTCTCCTGGGGGAAAGTCCTGTGTTTGTTTGACCCATCACCTCTCCCTCCCGCCCGCCCGCAGTGGACTTTCTCACTTGTTATATTACTACATAACTTTCAATAAAGTTTTTATTCCATGTCACTTTCATAAGTGTCCGCTCATTATATTACATCACCTGCTCTGCGCGTCGCTCGTTATACTACGTCACTTGCTGTGGCCGTCCGCGGACTTAAAGCTGGCATACACTTCTCAATCTTAACAGATGTTGAAAATGTGAGAGACCCTACACATAACTACATGTTATGTTACATTTAACAGTTTTGTTCCTATAGTGTGTGGAGAGCAACGATTTGGCCAAAACAGCACACCACACACTAACAGATTCCATTTACGAGCAAAAAGAGTCCCGACTCTAAAAACTATAAATCTCACAATCAAACGTGACTTTAGTGTAAACAAACAAAGACGGGGGATGTAAAAAACACTCTTAACATACCTCACACCACGGGAATATCTGGAAAGATAATACTATTAATAATAATAATAAAACCATCAAAATACGGGTTGACCCTTGTCAGGAGGGGGAAATCGGGCCTAAAATTGGCTTTATTCTGTGTACCCGGCATTAGGCTACCTTCCAAATCACATACTTTTTCTTTTTACTTTTAGTACATACTGCAGCTGAACAAAATCTGTTTCTGGCATACTAAATAGTATGGTAGTATGGGTATTGGAATGCACAGTTACAAACGTTTTTGTGATGCGTCAAAGACAAACATAATCCGTCTCACAATACGTTTCCTTCCAAACATAATTGAGAATGCAGTTTAGTTGTAAGGGATCGTCATTTTTAGGAGATAGGGCTAGAGAGAGAGCGAGAGAGATGCATACATCCAAATTAACATTAATGAAGTGAGGTATGCAGCGTCGTATGGTGACAAAGGGGCCAGGTCTCAAAAGACACTCAATATCAAGTGATGAAGGGAGGTGAAAGGGAGTGTGTATTAACACAAAAGGAACTTCCTGACACTTTTTAATTGCCCCTTAACCTCTAGTGTCTGAGCCATTTAGTCCCCACAAAGGCATCACATGCAAAAAAAAAAATAATCCAAGATGTGCACTGCATCAACCTCACTTATAATCCTTAGCCTCTGACACTGTGTTCCCCTATAGTGCTTCGCCAATAAACCACTAAAACTCCCCCCAAGGATCCGGTACACATGACAAGCCCACACTGATGTTATGACCTCTCTCAGACGACGCTGGTAACTGTGGCTCTTAATTGCCATCTTCTGTCATCTGGGTGAACTGTAGGCCTGTAACCAGGCATCACCGGCTGCGGAAAGTACATTATATAACATCAACTCATGCAGTCATAATGCACAATGAAAGGCTCTTTGCTCTGTGGATTACAGGTGAAGAAGAGCTACAGCGTAGGAATGATGCAGGAGTTGAAAGAAGAAAGATGAACTGAAAGTGCACTACATTACAACAATTATGTTCCTTACATTCTTTCCCTTTTCCGCATGCATTTATTCAATAAAGATCAGGAAACTGAATTTTACCTAAACTAAAAGAGCCAAACATACAATATGAGTAAAAAGTCCCATTTTAACAGGATTTATTTCTTTGTGGCTGATGGAGTGATTTCAATATTACCTGCACTGGTCAGGGATTTTAAACCCATCCAGAGGGTATATGTTTGAGTGTGATTCCCTTCCGTGCTCTACTTGGTCAACAAAAGTCTAGTACTGTATTTGTGGAATTAACTAAAGCTAACGTTATTTTACTATCTAAATAGCTAGCTACCAAAACATAATATGCCGTGCCTGTTGCTCGGGGCAGTTCTCCTGTGAGCGAAATGACTGCCAAACATGCACTGAAATCCTGTCATGGATTTCTCCGTTCCAATGGACAGCACTTGCATAAACCAGAACTCAGTGGGTAACTCTGGGGTCTGAAAAGTGAAGCCAATGCGGAAGTGCTTTAAACCTGCATTCTTGCTAATAGCCAGCAGGGGGCGACTCCTCTGGTTGCAGAAAGAAGTCTGATTGTATAGAAGTCTATGAGAAAATGAGCCTACTTCTCACTTGATTTATTACCTCAGTAAACATTGTAAACATGAGTTTATGGTCTCAATCGCTAGTTTCAGGTCTACTTCAATACAACATGAAGTTCATTTAGTAAATTATGGTCCCATTTAGAGTCAAATAGACCATAAAGCAGGGTACGCTTTAGGGCGTGGCTACCTTGTGATTGACAGGTCGTTACGATGGCGTTGTCCGGTCTGGGAGTTGTCCGTGTTTTTGGCTTACAACTTTAACCCTTTCACAGTGTGTTTTCAGTTCATGAAAGTTAATTAACATTTTAGTCGCCTAAAAATGTCTTATTCAGCGTTCGGTTGTACGTAGCTCTCGTGTCACTTCCGGTTGCAAGAAACCAAGATGGCGGCGGCCAAAATGTCGAACTCAAGGTTTCAAAACGGCAGTCCACAAACCAATGGGTGACATCATGGTGACTACGTCCACTTCTTATATACAGTCGATGCTATAACTACTGGAAGATGAAAGAAGTCAGAAAGGTATAACACAGTTTCCCTGTCTTACAAGTGTTTAGTGTTAAGTGCCAGCATGTTTATTTATATTGCAACTGTTGTTGAATATGCTCCATTCATATCGCCACTGGCAGACAGTTACTGTTTACTGTGATGACGCTGCCACCTCGTGGTTTCCCGGCGCGCCCTCGCAATATACGCGTACATGAGCAGGTTGCAGTATTTTTTCCCTCATGTTATATAGCCTCCAGTAAAATATATTATATATTGAATGGCTGTTGTTCCCCTTTAATAATGTTAAAACAATACTAAGCCTGCCAAATGGGGCTTTACATTTAACCATGCTCCATTCAAAAAGGACTGTAAACACATTTTTAGTGAAACATCTGTAGAGATGATTATCTCAGTTTTTAATGTGATCCTGTCAAGGTGCCTCCACCGTGTTGTCATTTGGGCTTTTTTTACATTTTTGCTCTATTTTTAATCAGTTAGGTGGATTGAATCAATAATAGAAAAAAAAACCTCAAAGACAATTTCCTCTTCAATCTCAAAGCAATCAAGAGACCTGTTCATCATTTCAGCACATTCAATTTATCTTTATGACCAGAAAATAAATAAACCAGAAAAGCAATCTTATAGACATGCTTCAGGGAAATATTCCAGTGATGTACTTGTCATTTTTTACCCCTGAGGAAAATCAGTTCTTTGACCACACCTAATTAAAACACTAATCAAACTGAAAAACTGCACAGATATCATTAAAAAAAGTTTTGAAAATATAAATAGCCCTCTCTTTGATGTGAACAGTGATAATCTGTTCAAAACCCAAGTGTGTCGGCGCAGGACTTCAGTGTATTCCATATTCATCTGTGTTTGTGGTTACTCCTGGACAGTTCAGCAGACCATGATATTTCCTTAAACTAAATGTCATGAAGGCATTCAAGCATTAAATGTCAGACTAATTCAGGGCACAAGCACAAAATGTGAGCTCGCAAAGGACTTTGCTCAAACCATACAGAGCAATTCATCAAAGGGAAAAGGTGGCCCGAGAAGAGTGACGTAAAAAACAAATGGTCTGCAGACACAGCTCAAATTGATTTTGTAAAAAGAAATTGTGCTTAAAATCTATCTCAATTTCAATGAAACATTGTCGCTCACCGATTCTCAGAGCTAAATCTATAACTTATGCCGTTTTATTACAGGCCTGTGAAACAACACGGAGGACAATCTGTTCTTGAAAGATTATTATTGACTACATATTTGGCTGAGAATAAATTTAACGCAACATCAATGGTAACTTGGCGCCAATTCTAATAGACACACCAGACAACTATTTATATTTCTACACTTTAGTCTACAAGAATTTCATTTTTAAATTAAATAGATTCAGCGTAAAAGTGGAGAGAGGAGTGGAATTGCCCGAAAATGTTCAAGCGACAAAGCCCGCATGCACCGCATGTCAGGAACAACAACAATCACAGCCCGCAGTTTTTTTTGTTCGTTCTTCTGTAAATATCAGTCTACGGTAGATCTATTGAGGAAATTTCATTTTAGTGCAGGGCTACCCAGAGCTTTACTATTTCTCCGACAGACATTTTTACATGCTTCACCCTCCCTGTCCGAGAACGTCACAACATCCGGTTGAAAGGTGAGCCAAATTAACACGAGCAGTAAAGCTACTGTGAGGGATTTATGGTGCTGGAAATCCATTTATCTTTGTTAAGTCTAGTCTGGGGGTCAGCAACATTTACTATCGAAAGAGCCATTTTAGGCCACACAAAAGTAATGTATTTTGTCACGGATTATGTTTGTCTGGAGCCGCAAAACATTTGAGCATTGTGATGAAGGTAACACGGCCTATTAAGTGTAATGCGGTGATGGCCCAAGTGCAAATGAGAGGCAGGATGTTGAAGAAACATCTCAGGGACATTTGGCTGGAAGCTGCTGCTGGCTTTTCAGCATTTCCAGTGTGCTTGTTCTGGAAATGTCTTTAAATTACTTTTTTTGTTGTTGAATCTGTCTACGCACTACTAAATTCTCTATTTTCCTCCGAGACTTTTCTTTGTTGGGAATTGGAATCGATAGCTAGCCTATCGAGTTATTGAGGTTTGGCGAAATTAGAGGATAAGTTGCCGGCTGTGGACGTAGATAGGCTATTACGCCCATTTTGGTGACTGATTTTTTTTCTTTATTTGGTGTATAGGCTACAGATGTTAACAATTGGAAAGTGTAAGAATCACCATAGACCTACAAAAATCCACAGGGAGCCACTGGAGAGGGGCTAAGAGCTGCATGTGGCTCCAGCGCCGCAGGTTGCAGACCCCTGGTCTAGTCAGTGAAGCTTCCTACTAAATTACCCATCATAGTCATCGCAGCACGCGGGTTTTGGTTGCTTGGTAGCGGAAGGCACGACAGGAGCGCAACCCCCCAAAGCACCTCGGATAAGAGGATGAAAGCGGCATGGCTGGCCTTTTCAATGTGTTTTCAGACATGTGAACAGCCCCTAAGTGTTCTTTTTATAGATGAACGAAGTGACACAAGCATCTTAAATGATTATCCAGAGATGCTTCAGTCTGTGAAAGGTACCATGCATCATTTTAAGTGCTAATGGCGACGTGTGCTCACCAAAATTTGGAGGTAGATTACCAGAATTTGTTTACCAAAATCTAATTTATGATTGCATATTACCACATAACATAATATAATAATTATGTTCCTGCTACACACTTTAATTCAGTTTGCTCTTTAAAATAAATGAGTGGTTGTTGTGTCTCAAACTGGACTGTGTTTCACTGTTCGATTTGATGTGGCTTTGACACGTAACAATATCTTTACCCCATTACCATTTTCAATGTACAACAATGTTAACAGGTTATTCTCTTGTTTAATGAGAACGGGGTTTTGTTAAGATATTATTAGCTACCTCATATTAGTCGCTTAGCCGCTGATTATCAGCTTTGGCCCGTGAGTTTTCAAAATATTGTAAGCTCCACTAATACCTCTATAAATATCTGAATAATCAGCTGCAACAAGGAAAGCACAATATGGCCAAAGACGAACATGAACTCCGTCCGATATATATTCATCACCATTTTTAATCCAGTGGGATTTAATTCACTATTATTACATTTCTAAGAACATGTAACTTAAATTGACTTAGATAGCTAATTCCAGCCCTCTCATCAGGCATCACACATAATAAATTGGAAACAGGGAGAGATTAGGTAAACTCTAATCAAGATGTATTACAGGTGCTGGACTAAAATGAATACTTAGGAAAAGAGACAGTCTGGGTCAAATGTAAAGTGACAGTGGACTTTCATTTACTTCTTCCTCAAGCAATTTCACATCTCGGCATCTTTGGCTTTCCTAACACTGCGACTACGCTGCTGTGTTGAACTTTTGCCACACAGACTAATGAAGAGCCCTAACAATCATATGTAATTAGCCACTGAATATTCATTAAGCTAAACCACAGCATGCCGCAGGATTTGTAGAATAGCATCAAATATTAATACCTATGTAATGAGTGTAGCAGTTTATAGAAGAGGTAGGATGATGAGAACAGATGCTATTATGAAGTCTGATAAATTGGACAAACACCAGCGTATCAGTTAAGTCACGACACCTGACGCATAAAGCCAGGTTTGTTTGGTTACAAAGTTTAGTCTATAAGGTCTTGTTCACTCAGTTCAGGTAGTTGAAAATATGGAGCTGTACACAAGAAAACAAAATAAAATACAAGGAGTACCCACACACTGGAATCACAGCTCCCTTTAAATGTATTAGCTATATTTCGACCAACAATATAATCAATTTATATAAAAAGAATATTTGAGATATTTAGTCTAAAATAGTTTTTGATATTTATGAATATTTATTTTCTTTTTAATGACTCTTGCTGCCCTCTCGTTCACGTATGGCACTCACCACCTTATCAAATGTCTTGTCTTATTATTATTGTTGTTGTTTTTATCTTATATTTTATTTTGGGGTATTTTATTAGATTTAATTTTTTATTTGTCATTTTATATTTGCCTTATTGCAGTCCTGACATTTTTAAATTCTGGTTCATACATGTAAAGCACTTTGTTTTGAAAAATGCTGTATAAATTAATTAATTATTATTCATTATTACCTAAATGAAATTAGTGGAAGTTTTTTTTAAACTATTGATTCACAGTTTGTGAAAGACTCCTTTAAATTACACTTGTACTTTTGTTCATATGTATGTTTATTAATTTTCCTTGAAACAAGGATATCTTGATAATACTGTCTCTATATATGTATATATATACATATACATATATAGAGTATGTACCTCATTTCCTGAGGAAAACCTGTAGTTGGTCAAAGTGTTGCTAAGAAGTCAAGGGGAGCTCTGATTCAAGTGAATGGCAAAGAGCAACAAACAAGACACGCTTAATTTAAAAAAATAATAATAAATAAATGACTCGATACATACATAAATATGCCATTAAATGTAGCAAAAATAATACTAATAATAAAAATAAAGAACACCGTCATTTGCAATAATTAGGCAGATATGCATAAAGAAATGTAAAAATAAATGTATAAAGAAAAGAATGCAGAAATAAATAAGTTTCATTTCAAAGTAAATATCAAATAAATACAAAATAAATACAACAAAAAAATAATATAAATAAATACATAAATAAATAAAATGGAAAATTAAACAGAGCAGTAAATAAATAAGGGAATTAATACAAAGATAAATAAATAAAGAAGCTTTTTATGTAACATTTTATCAATTAATTAATGGCTACATTTATATTTAATATCGCTAAATTTAGTGAAATATTCTTTTATGTATCAAGTTATTTATTAAGTCATTCATTTATTTTAGATTTTGGCACATTCAGTCCTCCATAACACTGAGCTTATTCCAGAAAATAAAGTGATGTAGCAAAATGCATTGTTACTATATTTTGCCGGAAACCAATAAGTGGTGGTTTACGGACAAATGAATGACAAAAACAAGCGACTGGAAGGAGGCCAAGCTATATTCCAGCACACCCATCTGTTTCCTGAAACACATCTATTAAGTTTTTAATCTCTTTGTTTGTCGAGGCCATCAATTACAATACAAAGATGTGACGCAAAAAATACATAAATATCTATTATATAAAGGTAAAATAAATAAAAACCTGAAACAATTTGATCCAGGGGAAATGATACAAACATAATGCTCCACCCATGCTGTCCATTTCAGGATTACACCATGTCATCATTTTGGCGAATGCTGATATTTCTCTGCGACGGCATTAATGTCCAACAGCAACAGCCCTGCTGCTCTGATGGTCATTGATCACTGATATTTATGGGGAAAAGTTGCTGAATCAGACAGGGGGCTTATTTTACTGCTACAATTGACAGAAAAATATCAATACTCACAGAGGGACGGAGGCGGACTGAAATGAGTGAAATGATCAAGAGAAGATGTAGCTTGTTTTCATTAGGGAGTGGCTGATAACATCAGATGATTAATCACCATCTTCCCTGCTGCTGTAATTCTCTACATGAGCCAGCGGAGATCTGTAGCACGCACCCACAATAAACTATTCTCTCTGCTATTTAAATCAGCCTCAACTCACTACATGAAAATGTTTCATGTTTTAGCTGTGACTGATTCACAATCTAATTTTTTGCTGATAATATTATGAAAAGTCTGTGTTATTTTAAAACTCGACCATTTATACAAGCAAAAGGCATTTTACTTTTGTTGGTTAAACAAGGGAAAAGGGGAAAAAAAAAGTATCTTTGAAGTTTGCCTTAATCCTTGAAACTAAACGGTTCAGAAAACAACCATCATACATAATGCATGGTTCATTTCTCTCACATATGATTCAAGGTTTTTTTTTTATTTCTGCTGGAGGCACATGAAAAAGAGCTTGCACAAAGTAAAAGTCAGTTTTCTCGTGTTTGTAGAGGACGAGGGCACGCTGATCTCACAATGGCCGATACACAAGGCTGGGTCGATTTCCCTGGGGATATGAAGGCCATCATATCATACAGAGCTTCCTTTCAACTCTTTCCCAGTTCAATTTATCGGCTACAAACAGGATTCAGATCTTCAACAAGATTCTGTCTGCTTTTTGAGATTCAAAAATGACGGCTTTAAAACTACAATAAACATGTTGAAGAGGATGTCTCAGTCTCAGAGATTTACACTTTTAATTGCAGCATCAAGTTCCTGATTCACATGACATTAAGAATCACTCCGACTGGGATAAAGAAGAGCGGGAGAATTAATTAGATATAAAAGAATATGCAATTAAATGTTATGTCTGAATTTTCAATTAGATTTTGAAGACTGCTTCACTTTTAAAACACCTACCTTAATGTCACCTATCAACCTTAACCCTTAAATGCATACCTCTAGTCTCTAAAGAGCGGGGACCATAATAAACCCCATTTAATTTATTCTTCCATTAAGCCTCAAAACCTATTTTTGCATATCATTTTTGGGTGTGAAATTGTGAAAAATGTTGAAAATCGTTGCTTTTCTGATGTTTTTGAAGAGGTCTTTTTATTTAGTGTTCTGTCACAGTAACATGATGGTGCAGGGCTAGAGGGTTATGACGACAGTGTCTCTGAAAATAAAGATGGGCCTGAAGGAAATGACGACGAAGACGACTATAATTTGGTGCAAAATGATCAATCAGATCCTTTAGAAGCAGAATTGGAGCAGAAGTATGACGATGCAAGCTCAGAGGGCATGAGCTCCACAGAAACAGTGAACCCAGTGCAGTGCTAACAACCGTTTTGCAATAACCAGAAGACAGTGACTGTGATTTGAGCTTACTGTACGGATCAATTGTGTTTTATAAGTGTATGGTAGGGATGTCACGATACCAGAAATTTAGTAGTTGATACCAATACGAGTGAAATTCCTCGATTCTCGATACCCAATTTGATACAACGGTAAAAAACAAAACTAAAACAATAAATCCCATGTACTTCAACATCCACTCTTTTATTACTGTTTGCATACTGTTTTTTGTTAGGAAGTTAAAAAGGTAATAATTTGCTCTCTATTATCTATTTTATATTGCTGTGAAAACATCTCCTTCAAACAACTGGATTTATTCAAGTTTCTCTGCAAAAACTACATTTTACAAGATTACATTGAAACATCATGATAACGTTAGTATTTACCTTCGCCCAATGAAAAGCCTGAACCCATCATAATGTAAATGTAAATAATCTTTAGTTCAATAAATAAGCAGAGTCTGTATTGTATGTAAGTTGAGATAAATAAGTGATTTCATTGAATAAGTTAATTAATAGCGATTAAAACGCTAAAAAGTTAAAAGTCATCTCATGATCATTGGATTTGATTCATCTTGATGTAGTGTCCTTAATGTGTTACTTCGTAAAAAGCAACAGTATATAAGCTTTCTGTTAGATCGGTATATAGGTTACTGTCACTTTAAGAGAAATAGGCTTCTTGTGCTCATTGAGGTAAAAAGTGTGGTTTTGTTAACTACCCAGCCACACGGCTTTCTTACCATAGTACAGTTTGCTGATTAGGAGAACTTAACTTTGAATACTCCTGTAAGAAGATACTACGGAACTGTGGAATAAAAATACTTTGTTTTATCCTTTTCACATTGGAGTCCTGTGGAAGGTTTTCTTTCTCAAGTTTCTCGAGTTAGGTCAAAGCAATCGTTGATCTCGGCCTGCCGATTTCAACAGAGATTTGTTATTCGCAATGTAGCATTATCAGGGAAAAAATAGGGTGTGCTCCCTTGATGCGTCAATAGTCAGTTTTCTGTTTCTCAAACATATTTTCTATCTTCCTCGAGGTGACGGGAACGATGTTAGTCTCGAGCTCTAACGTAACCAAGTGTCGTAATGTTTACTGAATTTTGCCGTCGACTTGGTACTGAAGTATCGGTTTTCATGACATCCGCTCCTCTCTTGCGACTAAACCTCTAGTTCATAAATGAAAAACTAATAAATGACAAAAACATACACTATGTTTGTGGATTTATTAGTTAAAACAATGTTCCTTCACACATTCATGAGACCTCAAGGATACACAGTGCACTGCATTCTGCTGAATAACACTGAATGTAAATATAGATTTCCATTATAGAGCGGAAAAAAACAATTGTTTTTTTAGGTGGAGGTTCAACAATCACAAATCACTGATTTATAAAAACCTATGCAACTTCCAAGTCTGCGAGTGTAAGAGCATGCCCTATTTTTGGTGGGAAAATGCCATCGCAAATGAAACAATGCAACAAAATTAATGTTTCCATATTTGCTGACCTTATTGAAGAGAAGAAACTCCTTGCTGAAGACCACGTAATACATATTTGTGTCAGAAAGAAGAGTGTCCATGGCCGGGAAGCTGCTTATTAAAACCGCCCTGTAAATCTAGCATGGACAAGTCCTGGCCTTATTACATGGTGATTTTAATAAAGCTGTCAATTCTTCAGATTACGCCAGTGACCTCTTTTTATGTAAGCCTTTTTAATGCTCTCCTGGGACCAGTCGGGTTTATAGAGTCGGTGCCAAATCATCACACTTAATCAAACACCTATAGCCTTCCCCTCAATTCTGAATTTATGATGTTTATAAACACAGTATATCACTCAAGCCTGTTTGACTGCACAAGACATCACTGCAACAATAATAGCATCTGTCTGTAAGAGAACATGTCTGAAGGATTGTTTTTGTTCCGGTGTCATAACTAACTATTTTGAAATAAATGGTCAATGGAATGATTAAATCATTGACTGATCCTGACATGATACAAATCTCAATCATTTTAATCCATTTAAAGTTTATATATACCATCAAAACCCCCTTCACATCAAAAGCAAATAGATTATCCGACAACGTGCTTGTCACACAATTCATAACTGCTCTCATAACAAATATAATGCGCTGTCAAACGACAAACCACAAATCATAATTAAGATGGAATATTTAGGGCTGAAGTGTAACTTAAATCTTGACTTTGTAACTTTGTTTTAGAAAGATACCAACTTTAATCATAACAAATAGCTTCTGTGAGAGATTCAGCACGATTCAGTGTGATTACAAATCAAATTTAGCACTATTAACCCAGAGACTCAACCACAATCTATTTTCATGCCTGTGTTACGAAAACAAGCATGTGTTGCCTGCATGCTGCCACTCAGTCACACACACATGCACAAATCACTTTGGTCCTCATTACAAACTACAGAAAGCAAATAAATATGTCCACAGAACTGGTGACATGAAACAAACTGGATATTCTGGGGCTGCAACACACACCGCGGTACAAGAGGCGACTCGTTTTTCCCCCCTGGCAGAGGACATGTTTATCAGGAGCCAAACTCAGTCAACCAGGCTACAGGTGTGCAACGTCTGCGACTAATCTACTGTATGTGACAAATGATGTTCTGAATTTATTAAGTTTGCCAGGTGCTTAGAGAGCAGGGTTCACTCTGCTATAGCTAGAGTGCCCGTTTCACAATGTGTGCTTATTGCTATGATGGCTAATCTATACTGTTCATATTAGTTTGTGTTTTGTTTTTTAATCAGTGTGTGTACTGTTTTTCAAATTCTTGCTCATTTCCTGTAGCTTCTTTCAACGGCATAAACTGTTTTTTTTGTCAGCAGCAGAAACAAACTGTACACACAAGACTGACATCTTTTAAGCTGATATAGTATACGTGTTGACAAACATTTGTTTACATATCCAGCTCAGAGAGCATTTATTATCATCATTTGGAGACTTGTTTCTGGCCACCTAATGAATATAAGTGCAATATTTACCCTCTTTCAGCTCCTCTACCATTTCCTGAGGGAAACATCTGGCTCTTTGGCTGCAAAATGCTCCACTATATTCATCTGCTGGCCGCTAACTGTCACTGTCTGTCACTTAGTGCTGGGCAGATTGCACACAGTGGGTTTTTTAAAATTTGTTTTTATTTTTTTATTTTTTTGCTGAAAACAGCTGTCTGCATCTGAAGAAGAAACAACACTGGTGAGAGCAGTGAGAGTAAATCAAAAACCAGTGAGCTTCTTCCAGGTCTGAAAAGTGAAGCCAATGTGGAAGTGCCTTAAACTTGCATTCTTTCTATTAGCCAGCAGGGGGCGACTCCTCTGGTTGCAAAGAGAAGTCTGATTGTATAGAGGTCTATGAAAAAATGACCCTACTTCTCATTGATTTATTATCTCAGTAAACATTGAAAACATTAGTTTATGGTCTCAATCGCTAGTTTCAAGTCTTCTTCAATACAGCATGGTGTTCATTTAGTAAATTATGGTCCCATTTAGAATCAAATAGACCATAAAGCATGGTATGCTTTAGGGCACCCTCTTGTGTCGCTTCTTGTTGCAAAAAACAACATGGCAATGGCCAAATACCAAACTGGTGAAAAATGCGAGTTGAGGCTTTAAAACGGCAGTCCAAAAACCAATGTGTGACGTCACGGTGACTACGTGCATTGCTTATATAGAGTCTATGATCAAAACAGTAAAAGTTGTGGGCTGTACAACCAAACCAAAATGAGCTGAAAGACACGTCAAAGCTGCATAAATCCGAGAAGAACTGCAGAGTCGGGTAATGATTATCTGTTTGTCAACACAAGTGACACCTTTCACATTACACAGACATGTTATTGATTGTTAATATAAAAGCTATAACAGCTGTAAAAACAATGTTTTCACTCATTAGCTTATTTTCTTTATTTCCCGTGAAACACACATGCGGCTTTTCTGAATGTGTTTTGATTAGGTCATATTTTCTTACTAATTAGTAAGGCATTTGTGCTTGTTACAGGGAAGATGAGAAGCAGGAAAAGGAAAAGGACAGGGTGACACAATTACAGTTACCAATGTGCACATAAGCACATGTGCCTTATATACATATGAGATATTTCTGTTGGATTCCTGTCTCAAATCAGCAAATTAACAAGTGTCATGAAGTATCATGAAAGTGTCAGCTGTACTGTCACTATAATGAAGAAGCATTAATTGTTAAGTGTGGAGGCTCCAACTAACATTATAAAAGAGGTTGTATGTTCTATCTATATATATATAATGTTGATGATATTCTTATTAGTCTCTCATGGAGGACAACAACAGTCAGAAGCTGTTTAGAGCATGTAAATCATTTTTTTCCAATTCTTTGACTCAAAATTCCTTGAATGTATTTGAAATACTTATATTTGTATGTAAGTATAATGTCAAAGATATCGAATAAGAGCCTCAATGTATCAATATTACAAACTGCAAATACAATGAAGCTGTCTTTGGCTGTATGTGCATACACACACACACACACAGGAAACTAAATAATCATTGACTTCTTCCACTGCACATTGTTTTTTTGAGTGTTCTTTGTTTGATAATGTGCAGCCGGATATCTGGCTGCATCCTCGCTGCAGGGTGGGTAAGTAGCCATGATTAATAATTACCGATTGACTGCACCAACATCCCAGTCATTGGTACCTTGTGAGCCTAGAAAGATCAAGCAAATGCACAGATACAGATGTTTGGTTACCCATTTGGGCAATTTTATTATTTAGAGAGACTCGTTATGACTTTGAACTGAAGCAAACAGGAACCTGTCAGGGCTTCAAAATCTTTATTATTTTAGATTTGTGATAGATTTAAAAGATAATTGGGATCATTGTAAGAAATTATAGTTAATAGTTTATATAATAGGAGATCGATATTTGACATCCGTGTATCAAAACAATATTGCCACATACAATATTACGATACTATTAGGGGGTGGGAAAAAGAAATTGATTCACCTATGTATAACATTTTTTTTTTTCGATATATTTGCTTCATTTGAGTCTATACGGAGGTAGAAGGAAGTTCCCGCTTTTATTGTTGTAGTCAGAGTAATGTGACGTCATATCCGTTACCAAAACAAAACACAGCCGGCCGCAGCGAGCCGAGTGGTAAACACTACACATACAGTAAAGTATGGAAACACTTTGGGTTTCAAACATTGCAGGCAAATCAGAGCTAGACATCACGGCTAAAGCTGCACACTAAGTCTGTCATGGACAGGAAACGTTATCGTATTGCGGTAACGTGCGGTCAAGGCAGCAGTCACTCACATCCCCGTGGTCAAATCAGCCAATGCTACAACTGTAGAGCACCCATATACTGACATTTATGTTAAATGTATTCAAACGGCCCCGATGGAGCTGACCATGGATGTATAAAGACAACGGAGCTGACGGGAGAGCTAGCGACGGACCTGGCGAAGTTAGCAGAATTATACACGTGTGACTGTGTCCAGTCTTCAAAAAAAGATGTCAATTAAAGGAACTGTATATACAAAATACATCTATGGAAATAAGATTGATGGATTATATTCATAAGACATTACGTGTCCCCTACAAATTAAAAGAAAATACCACTAATTTGTAAGGGAAATGTCTTGATGAATAATGCCTGACAATGCCTGATATATTTGACTTCAGGACATCTCAAACTGCATACATGCTGAAAATACAATTTTTTTACTCTATCAATTTAGTATTAATTTTCCAAAGGTAAAAGTCCCTAGAAGTGTATGATTCAACTTTTTCCCCATGATCTAGTGTTAAAAAAGTTAACAAAATGACCACTGCATGGCCACTGGTAACTACAGCAAAAGCTGGCAAAACAGCAGTCAAAGGCAAAACTTGAATGTTTTAACCCACAGAAAACAGTGCAGTGCCGTCCAAAAGTCCTGCCAAACTTCCAGCTCATTCTTCATCCTCAAGTTATCTAATACTATACGGACTGAGGAAATAGGAACACCTCATCATTTAACAAAGACTTAACAACTATTACTTTTTTCATCATTTGACAGCTTCAGCTCCCATGCGTCTGACCCCCTGTCAAAACCCCATGGGAGCTGAAGCTGTTAATACAGTCATACGACGGCACTGTGCTCCAAAATACATGACATTTTGGAAGACATAGACTAATTGGTAAATTGAAAAATGATCCCCGTCTCTGGTTGGGAAACTAATCTGGCCTTATTAATCGTGTGATTAATGAGACCAACACAGTGACTATCAGGAAAAAGAAAAGGAGATGCTTCAGACTTTTCGCTCATGCACAGTCAATTAGTAACTAAATTGCCTTTGATTTATCTTCAGCCACAGCAAAGGAAGAAATTAGCTAGCCTTGCCTTTTGTAAAGAAGAAAATTAATCATAACAAAACTCGAGCTGCTGTCCTAATAAAAAGGAAAAAAAAGGTACAGCGTTTTTAACAAAGTCACAGCTTACACGCAATCACAAACTGCTATTTTACGTTCCAAAAACAGTACGAGTCATTCAACAGAATGTTGAGTTCTCAGGTCTTGTTCACACTTGGCATAAAAGGGGCATTGTAAACTGTAAACCGCTTTAAATACAACGTGAACGCAACCAAAGGCCCTGTTCAGACCTGGTATTAACATGCGTCCTGAGTGATCGGATCACAAGTGGACAGCTATAAGTACAGGTGTGAACGCACTCAAGACGCATTGAGGACGCATTGAGATCCGATCGCTCAGACCACATTCAGAGGAGGTCTGGGCCACATTATTTTAGCAGTGTGTACGCAAATGTGTCCTGTGCCACATTAAGGAGCGCCTACTCAACTGACGTCCTGCTGGGATTCATGGGTCTCACTGCGCTCCTCATGTGAATAGACAGGCAGACGCAATCGCTTGTCGACCTCGAAGCATGCAAACAGCCTCTGTGCTCTACTGTATTCAATACAACTGTATTTTATTAAAACATATTGTATCTATAGGCTGCTCTCGTGCTATGCACAGAGCTGACACCAGCCTGTCCGCTCAATCTCTCATCCCCAGGTGTGAACAGACGTACTTAGAGCTGTCCTCTTGTGATCCGATCACTCAGGACGCATGTTAATACCAGGTCTGAACAGGGCCAAAGACACATGCAGGGCGCACTGGAATCCAGCTGGGTGTAATTGATTGTTGCGTAATCGACTGTCTTTGATTACCCATTAAAATTGATTGAAAAGCAATCCATCCATTAATAGTAGCTGACCATGCCTGGTCCTATACCTAAGCTTGTGGGTTAAGGGCCCACATAGAGGCGGCCCCACATCCCGCCCAACTGGGCCCAACGGATACAGGTTTGGTTGCCACCAGACGCTCAAATGCAAGCCAACTCTCAAGTCTGTCTCCATCAGTGGTTACTGGTTCCATCCATCAGGACAAGGTCACTCTTTCCCAAAGATGCTGACAAAGATGAAACCAATTTGCCTCGAGGGACAGCACAACGACCTATTCCCCTGACAACACAGCTCTACAGGTCCAAGGCGCACTCAATTTCCCCACATTGACTTGGCAATTATCAGAGAGGTGGATTTAATAGCACTTGTGCAATAAATGGGGGTCAAGCTTGTGTAAAAATATCTCTCCCTCAGAGACAATAAAAAACAAAAAAAAACATACTCTTGAGAAAAAAACAGTGCATTAGCAAAAAGTGAATGAACATACTATCTGGTCAATTTATAATATAATTGTACTATTATTTTATAGCACCAAAAGAGGGAACATTCAGTGACTTGCTAATCCATTACAGCAATTGCAGTCATTTACTGAGGCATTTACAATTAGTGGAATTAAGCAGCAATTACCTCGAAATTCTTAGAAAACCTCCACTATGATGTTGCTGCCATGTAGAGCCACTACGCGCTGTGGTAGGAGCAGAACTCCAATTAGAAAATAAATCCTTTACTTGAAGGAGCATTGACTGAAATATGGAACATTAAAGAAATTATTTGACATAGAAATAGACCGGTATTCAATATATCATCAAAAGTTAACCAATAGGCGCACACACGCCTTTCAATCATTTTAAATCTGTCCTCCAGTTGTCCTCAGTGATCTTGTCTCAATATACCTTTCATGTAATCCAGCAGTCCATTCTGGAAAATCATGAAACCAGCCTTGAAAACACTGACTGTTTCTTAATGCTCCCTCAACACACTAAATTTAATGCAAAAGTTACGACCATTTTTTTTTGCCACAATCATTCATTTGGTGTTTTATAAAATCCAATCTATCTGGTCCAAGGTTTGGGCGAGATTACGAGATTATCGTTCAACACGATATTGGTTGAACACGATAATGGTCCTTGCGTGTCCATGATAACAAAAATATATTTCATTATGCAATGCCTATTATGAAATTTTGCGCTATATTAATAAGTAACAGCATGCTAGCATCCGTCTGACGCTGTACATGATTGACATACAGCTACAGCTAAACAAATGTTTCAAAGCTTCAATCGTTGCTATGGTAACGGACGTCCAAATCAGTATTTGAATGTATGGTGTTGTTTTTTTTAATATATACTGTATATATAAATTAGCCTACCCCAAACATCCCAACTAACCCATGAAATAAAGAAGATAGTAATACCACATTATTCATTATGCACCAACATTAGGGGTGTGACGGTATGTATATTAGTTGTATTCTATAAGAGGTAGATAAATTACTCATCCTGTACAGGCTGCTCCTGCTTTCACAGGCACCCTGTGGCACTGATGCCTGCTTCTTCTGAGTATCTCAGGAATTTATAAATTTATATAATTTACTTTTTAATACCTGGTGGGAAAGCAGTAGTTACACCTGAAATTAGTATACTGTTAACCACAGGTAGGGGTGCATCTACACACTAACAGCAGATTGTATACCCCTGAGTATGCAACGTATCCTCATACAACGGCTGGTATGATTTCTTACAAAAAGTTATTCATTTTTTGTGAGTTTTTTTACGAATGTCCAGCAAAACATAACACATAAACAAAACCACTTAGTTGCATTTAGGAAAAAATCTACTTGGTTAGGTAACTTATGTACGGAAGTTCTGTGACAATTAAATCAACGTTGACTTCTGGTTTCACGCGGGGTACAGACACTGATCTCCTGGGTGAAAGTCCGGTGTTTTTGTACCCAACCTCCTTCCGCGTTTGTCACTCTTTATACTTCCTGGTTCACGATTACGTGAATTACATACGAATGGATTTTGTGGAATATATAGGAATTACAGTGCATTACTTTTTACGTAGGTACAGCTACGAATGGTGTAGGAGAACAGCCTGGAGTAGGACACCTGATCTGTAGCTGGACAAATATCGATCCTCATTCTTACTGTTGAGAATCAATCCTCATTTAAAACTACTGATAGCAAAGTCTTGTATGTTTTTTTTTTTTCTTCTCTTGAAATTAATGAGATTGGTGCTGAAAAAGTGAAATTCTCTTTAAAAAGTGTAACAAATAATACTGTAGGACAGAAACTATTTAGTATTATACAACTAAAAATATACTAAGACCAGGTCAATATGAACAAGTTTACAGCTTAACGACATCCATAAAACTTATTGATAACGGATGCATACTGTAGGTTTAGAGTTAGACGATAAGCATATTGCAAATCTTTGACAAATAAACATAAAGTGCAAACAAAGGTGATACTAATTTTTATTTCAGAAATTGACATGGCAGGTTAATAGGCCAAACACGCACACACACACAACCCTGTGTGCTATGTTTGTGCTGCTGTGAGGGATTGACCCCTGAGAACCAGGTCCATGGACTAAAATGAGAAAAATCCCACACACAAATAGAATCACTACTGCTCCGGCTTATTTATAAATTATTCACTACAAATTTTCTCTGTGTTGAAAATAGCTGGGAGACCAAACTGCAATAAATAACTGAAGAGGTGATTCTTTGTGAATGGGTATTTTTACTTCTTCTTCTTTTGCTTATTGCGGCCAAATAAACCAGAATAATTGGCAGTGCGGTCCATTAATATTGCCAAAACCCACTGCAGAGCAGCTTAGAGATGCAAACTGCACACCACTTCATAAATGTAACTATAGCCAAGTGTGTTTCTAAAAGACCATTTCATGAGCCTTTTGCTCTACAAAGCCATTGACAATGTGCCCCACTGGCCCAACGTCTTGGCTTGTTGACTCTAACAATGAGGCCAATCCACTCAGCCTGCTCTGTCCTGCAGCGACCCTAAAATAAAGCTTCAATACATTAACCGTTTGTTACTAATACAAACACTTACATAACGTCTCCTGTTTCAGCAGAAGAAACTGTTATTTGTATCTGTTATTCAGTGTTGCTTATCATCCATTACAGAAATATTTTCTAGGGCTGTCAAAGTTAACGCAATATTAACGCAAATACGTTTTAACGACACAAATTTCTTTAACGTATTGATCTTTTGGAGAAGAAAACCTAAGGAATCCATTGTTACCAACCATGTCATAGCTTGTCACAAAGGAGGTTAAATAACGCTCCAAACTTGCGTTAACTTTTGGCGAGGAAAAACTGTCATGGCCATTTTCAAAGGGGTCCCTTGACCTCTGACTTCAAGAAATGTGAATTAAAAATGGGTTCTATGGGTACCCCACGAGTCTCCCCTATACAGACATGCTCACTTTATGATAATCACATGCAGTTTGGGGCAAGTCATAGTCAAGTCAGCACACTGACACACTGACAGCTGTTGTTGCCTGTTGGGCTGCAGTTTGCCTCGAGTTTGGGCATATTTATCATGCTAAATGCAGTACCTGTGAGGGTTTCTGCACAATATTTGTCATTGTTTTGTGTTGTTAATTGATTTCCAATAATAAATATATACATATCTTTGCATAAAGCACGCATAATTTCCAACTTCCATGTTACTTGTAACTATGGACAATCATGTGATAAATCGCGATTAAATATTTGAATCGATTGACAGCTCTAGTATTTTCAAAAGAGCACAAATGTCAGAAATATTTTTTCTCTCTCATAATACAGCTTATAACAATTCAAACACGTACTGTCTTTTGATTTATATTACTATTTTCTATTTAGCATGTTTAAATTTTATACATTTTACCTCACTGAGTATTTCCTAATGGCTCTGCAATAGGGCTACACGATTTTGATTTATCTAACTGCGATTATTTTGACTGATATTGCAATTGCGATATAATTTGCAATGAGGGAATGCTACTTTTACATCATTATTCTCGTTTTCAGTGAAAAAAACATATTCAAATGATTATGGTGTGATTTTTGCAGGGCTCTGTACCAAACAAAGATGTTTTATTAAGTCTGCAGAATATAATGTGTAGGCAAGGACATCTCTGCAGCACCACAATATTTAATTTAAAATGGTATTTTGACACACGTTTTGCCTTTAATAAATATTGTTCCTCCTGCGATTTGAAAATTGCAGTTGGCCATATTGAGATTTCGATAAAGTTTGCATAAATTGTGCAGCCCTTCCCTGAATTGACCCGTCTTCACACAGCGATCGACATGTTTCCCATTGAACTCTCTGCTCTTGATCTTTAATTATATTGACTATTTGTCTAAGAACCTCACTGTTAGGCTTAGTGAAAACAGATAATGCAAAGAGATCTTGACTGAGGTGAACCCTGAAGACTGCAGCATTCAGACGTAATTGCAACATGTATTACTTACATAAGGTGAGTGTGACAGACTCTTTCACATTAAAGGTGTGAACTCAGAAAGCAGGCAGGCCAAATGTCCTTGGATCAACTCGAACATGAACCATCGCATAGGGGAAAAAAAATAGTGGCAAAGGAAAAGAATTGATTCCACCGTGTCTTACATCAGATATTGATTACTGTGAGAACAATGGAGTGTGTGACATTGACAGCTCAGTCAAATGAAGCACACATAAAAGGTTTCATTGTCTCAGATAATTAACTCTCCACACAAGCAGTTCATCTTACACTACATTTACTGAGTTTTTATTTAGTTTAATATTAATTTCAAGTTGTGTGCTTTAATTCTAATTTCCTTTCTCACCGTGACAACCTTAAATCGGCCTCCATGCTGCGTTTTATTGGCTAATTGTTGCAAACCTTTCTTTAATTTTCAAGCGATTGTTTTCATTGCAGGACTGGAATATCCTGTGAATCCATGGAAACAAAGAGATTATGATCGTGTTGAAACAGTCACCGCTCAGCCTTATTTAGTCTTAATAAAAGACTAATATAGTACATATAATACATATAATACAATGCATGTAATACATGCTCTTTTCATAAAGCAGTTTCCATATGATCCATCTCCGTAAAAACAATTATAGTTTTGCATGCAGTGATTTAGCTGAGAGCAAAACATTATATGTTGTCACAAGTACATATAGGTACCTGATTGAAAATGGAATGCGCTGCAGGCCATGAAATTACAGTGTGACAGTGATCTAACTACAAACAATGGAGGTGTAACCTGCATATACTGAAATCTATTTACAGAAGTGTTCTTCTTGTGACTTATTTTTCTTCCAAAGTGCAGTTCTTTCCTCACAAGAGGTTTGTTCAAGTAGCGTTGAAGCGCTCCTCTGAATCTTTGACTGTGTGAAAAATGAAACCCCTCTTGTAGCCATCATTCCCCTCATGTGGTCAGCCATACTGCTGTCATTCTCTTTTTTTCTGAACACGCAGCAAGTATTTCAGAGGTCCAGCCATTTGTTTTGTATAGGTGGCCGTGCTGATGTAGCTAAAGGTTATACTCGCCCGCCCTTTTTTTTCCGAGAGTGCCAAGATCGATGACGCAGTGCTGAGTTATAGTCAAAATGATGGGCTGAGTGCTTTGTCAAATAATCTCTATAATCCGTGACAGCTCTTTTTGGGGGGTTAAAACACTCATTTCTGTGTCCGCGGTCACTACAATCCCTGCTATCACAGAATATCTGGTTTTAGCCACCCCTGTCATGGCAGAACAGCTAAAGATGCTCGAGAGATATGAGGCTTTATGGGAGAGGAGGATTTTGATCCCTGCTGTTTGCATCTGGGGAAGAGAGCAGCTCAGACATGGGTCTGAAAAATATAAGACATACAGGAAAAAACAAACAAATAGAAAAATAAATAATTAACAGTTATGGCATTAGTCCATATTTTTGGACTGAAACCGACAATGTGTTAGTCTGTCTTTCAATACTTTGTGACTTTGCTATCCTAACTGTGGCACTCAACCCTAAGCCCATTTGTTCCTACAGAAGTCCGAGGTAAACCAACTCACAAATACAATATATGGTTTCATTTTTCAATGAAGGCTAAATTGGGTCCTAAAATAGTATGGTGATTAAAACGTTATTTAACCACGAGTATAAAGCCAGGAGCTTCACAGCCAATCCTCCAAATTAACCAGATTGTCACTGGCATCTGAAATTAATAAGGTTGGGATTCACCAGAGGCCCCACAATATGGTATCATCTGGCGGTTTGCACAAAAAATCAATTCACCCATGTATTGCAATTTTGTTTTCTTTACGATTTTGAAATTTACTTTTTAATGTTAGAATCAATATATTTGCTTAATTTAAGTCTATGCATAGGTAGAAGGAAGTTACCGCTTTTATTGTTGTGGGCTGAGTAACGTGACGTCAAATCCGTTTGAAAAACCAAAACAAAGCCAAAGCGAGAAAGCAGAAACCAGCGGAGGGTCTGCGGAGATTCGACCTGCACCCGATCACGATACTTAAGTCACGATAAGATCTTATTGCGATTTTAAACATTTTGCGATATGCTGAGTATTGCGATAAGATATGTTGTGATTTATGTAACAAAAGCCTTCGTTTTGCACAACATTTTATGATGTTATTTTCTTAACTTGCTCAGAATTGGATGGTAGCTTTGTCAAGCCAAGCGCGTTCAGTGTCGGCTTGGCTGTCAATGGTTAACTATCTCTGAATGGTGGCGTGTGAGGTGAGCCCTCATATTCGTGGTATTGCCAGAGTATTTTATTTTCATACGATGCTCCTGGCAATTGTTACCAATTGATTTCTATTTGCAAAATTAATAGTTTATATAATAAAAGATTGATACTTGATGTCCGTGTATCGATACAATATTGCCGCACAAAATATCGCGATACTGCTGTATCGATTTTTTTTAATGTTTGAAAAAACAGCAATTATTTAGCCATGTAATTTTAATTATGATCAGTTGACAAATACACAAAATGATGATTTAATTGAAGTAAGACAAACATTTAAATTATGTAGTATGTGAGTTTAGCTCAGCTATAGTTGCTGCTTGACGATGAATTTGTTGTTTGCTACTGGGATGAGCCATGGGTTGTTGTTTTTTTGTAATATATGGGTGTATTTTCAGGAATATTTCAATGCATCTCCTGCCATAAGCTGATAGGAAACCCTCTCAAAAAATTTGTGAGTTGCTGCCTTCAACATACCAGCAATATACCTTGAGTTTGCACTTTAAATGTCTGACATTAGGAGGGACACTTTCTAAACTTTCAAAAATAAACTATAACATAAAAGTGAGACGACCGATTCCTGATCTCAACGACGATACTGTACGATACGCGGCAAAGCAGAGGAACATCCAGCAGCTTAACAAATATATTAAACTGCACGTAAATATATCCCATCTATTATAGTCAAGATAATCATCGTTTGCATTTGGGCGTGTGACATTCATGTTACAAGAAGATGTCATATGCAACGATCTGATTTTTCCCTCTTTTAGTATCAATCACTGCATGTTCATTTCTATGTTTGAAAAATGTGGCAGATAGCACTTAGGAGACAAAAGACTATCTTTTTTTTACATGGCTTCTTTGACTTTGGGCTTATCTCCGGGTGTTCTATAGCTCAAAACACAATTCTGTTGTTTGAAAAAGGTTCATTAGTCAATTAGGATGTTTTGGGGCATTAATCTGCATCACTCTCACCAAGCAAATGGTCTCTCTCTCTCTGTGGGGGCGTATTGGTGCCAGAATACTTGGAAAGATGATTTAATTTTTCCATTTGACTGCCAGCCTGCAACAATGTCACTTTAATTGATTGAATCTATTCTGAACTGCTAACTCGATTGAAAACAATGTGTGCAGTGCAGCTGAACAGATCTCGAAACCAGATAGAAGGCTTGTGGCATCCCCTCTGTTCCCGTGGGAGCATGTTCTGTCACAGTATTTAGTCTGCCGATGATGCTTCCCCTTTCCGTCTACCTCACACTGGCTAAAAGGCTGCGACGACCTTTGCGGGTGATGTCAGTCAGGGCCTTACGGCTCAAGCTCATTTCTTCGTGATATGGTCCAGAAGAAGGAACAAAAAAACTCTGGGACTTCGGGACAGCGCCGCTGACGCACTACTGTACACACATGCACCTCTACACATAACAGTGAGAATAACTAATAATAATTAATGTTGAATATGAATAATGAATAATGTTTTGATGAGAATGATAATGTTTGATTATTCCTTATTTAATTTCCTATTTTGTGATTTATACATTATTATTACATACTCAAAAATAACAAAAACGGAGCATTCGAATACTGATTTGGAGGTTGATTACCATGACAACGGTCAACGCTTTGAAGCATTCGGGTCAGCGCTAAACATATGTGTTCTTATATCTTAAGAATTAGCTATTATTAGGAATGAATATTATCAAACACAGATCATTTTATGAGTTAAAAGTAATTCTGCTTCTGCTGCTAAAGCCAGCGATGATCAGTAAAGTAAAAAAAGCAGAGTGTAGTGTAACTGTGTTGGCTGAATAAAAAGTTCTGAAGAGAAGAATCCTTGACCAAAAAGTTGAATAATGAATAAATTATTGGAAAAGTTGTTCTCACAGTGCAGATATCCTTCTTTTTTGTTAACAAAAGGGCGTCTCACTACTTGTCATTGGTGCGGCGCAGATGAGCACCAAAAACTTCCTTCAACAAAGTTCTCATGTTCCCCAAGGCTACAGTGATGAATATGAGTTCACTATAGGCTATACTCAACCAATCCCTTTTGGGAATCCTGATTTTAGAAAAAATATATAAAATGCAATTAAAACAGTAGGTATAACGAGGAATTTCATTAATTATTGATAACATTGCAAACTACACAGCTTTTGTTAGAAGCCCTCCAGAGTAGGCAACTAGTTGCATTACAATTCTGGGTATCGCTTACTTCATATTTACATAATGTAATTTCAGACTTCAGCGATTAAAATAGTTAATTTGTCGATGACATCAGTTTCTCCAGTTGGAAAAACAACACAGCCAATCAGAGATTTGTATGTGTAATTAGGAATTAGAGTTGTTCCGATACTGATACGAGTAACAGAAATTTGTTCGATACTGCCCAAAATTCGGCATCGGCGAGTACGCATGTCTATGCACCGATTTGATACCATCATTTATTAACCCGGAGAAAAATCAACTCGTTTAACCGGAAATCAGTTCGTCTTTGCCGCTCCAAAACAGTAGCCTTCTCTGTGCCGTCGACCCGGATGTATCACTGTCAACTACTGTTTTTGAGCAGCGAAGAAGAACTGATTGAAACTAGTTTGTCACGTGATAAAAGCAAACCACAACAGCGCGGTGCTAGTGGAGAATGTAACGGTAACAGTAGTCAGAGCAAGGAAAATGTCAGCCATTTGGCAGACAGCTAGTTAACGTTAGCTGCTAACATTAAGGTGCTAAATTCAATATTCAGAGCATTAATACAGCAGCAAACTACTATTGTTTATGTAAAGATATAGAGGAGTAATGTCTACCTGAGCAGAGAATGAAGTTGCTCTCCATATGTGTTTGTGTTGTAATCTGAGCTTTTCTCTGGTTTGTTGACATCGTTGGGTCAGCCACGCATGCTTTTAGTGCATGTTTGTGCATGTGAGCGTGCACCACTTGCTAGCTAATGGCCGCCGCTCTGCACTGCTCTCATACGGTGCTTACAACTGATGATGATTTCCCGAATGACAAGCCACCGCAGGAGCGTTGCACCCACCCTCCCTAATGTGTAGCATTGAAAACTTCTCTCCAGTGTGGGTAACAACTTGACACTGGCTTTGTGTATAAAACAGACTGATTCACAGAAAACAAGATAGTTTCCTCTCTTTGAGAAAAGTCCCTCAAGAGGCTCTTAACACTTTAAAGTTCAATGCAGTTTCTTTGTCAAAGCTATTCAATGAATTCACTTATAGTATCTCTCAAATTAATGTTTGGCTCAAGTCCAATGCCAGGCATGATGATAAACCTGTGTTGAAACAGTGTCAGTGTTTATATTTTGAGTCAAAAAATGACTGAACTGATGACAAACCTTCAGGTCCCTAGGGCTCTAGCCTGTCCCATGCATCTCAATTAAAAGCAGTATCTGTTAGCCGAGGTGATTAAGGCTTTGCTTGTCATATCACCAGAAAAAGGGGCGGATTAAAGCAATTAGAAGTCATCACTCTGAACATTGCACTTTTGTATTCACAAGCTTATAGAGAAAAAGCTCCGGGCATTTATTCATCCAGGATCAGCCTGAAATCACGACTTTGATGACAATGATGCATTCATTACGGTAGATTATATTGGGAAGGAGGCCGAGGGCTTTTTCTACTGGCCCTTAAGGTTGGCAGATGTATTGTCAGTATACAGAGCATACATACTGGCCTACATGGACCTGTGCACCCCGCAAACACATCAGACCTAGCTGTATTTCCGTTATGCTGCATTTTATTCCAGGACCCATGAGCTCCTGTGATGGGTGGATCAGGATGGGTGGATGCGGTTAGTGTTGGCAGGAGCAACAGTGTTGAATGCTAATTGTTTTGAAGGGCACAGGATTCATTGGTTGTTATGGTAACAAGAGACTGTGCACAGGAGTGCAGTAGAGACATGGTGAATGAAAGACAGACAGATAGACAGATACACAGAGAGATAGAGGGAGAGAGAGAGATACAGACAGACAGACAGACAGATAGAAAGAGAGACAGACAGATGGATAGATGGATACATAGACACACAGACAGAAAGACAGACAGACAGAGGAAGAGACACAGAGAGACATGTCTGACCCACACTGCTGTGAGCTATATTTAATTCTCTCTATACCCAAGATGCACTACCTTTGTGTCTGAAGTGGTGGTGGGAAAGCTGTGTTTGGTTTGTAATTTATAAAGGAGACTGGGAAAAAAAAAAGATCAGAAACTTATTGAACAGTGAAGACTTTTAACAAAAGACTACCAAAATGGGCCTTTCATTCTGTTATTTCTGCAGCGAGAGCTTGCCCAAGAGATCACCCGGGTCTACAGTGGTGAATAAGCATCTTACAAGTATGCTATTACAAAATCAATAAATAAGATAGCATTCAGTTTGAATAATACCACTGGATATGGCTCACAAAACCAATACAAACTATGTGATGGGCACCTTAGGAAAAGGTGAACACACAGCACTCAATAGGCATTTAGTCATTATTTCAGTCAAGGCTAAATGTTCAGTAGGTAGAAAAAGGAATCTAAACCTACGATTTTGTGAGAAAGTTGCTGATATGCTGAAGAGTAAAGCAAATAAAATGAATACAATTTAATGGGGGGCTCTATAAACTTGAGCTTTAATGGTCTTAAAAGATTAAGAGGTCTAAGCTACTATAGAAACTTGAAACCTGTGATTCTTATAACAAGCTAATTCGTAACTGCTGGTATCGCTTAGCATAACGCCATCTCTCCAGCAACACTTGCTCAGTAATATAAAGCACTATAAGCTAAATATGGACACCTATTTCTGGATATAGCACTGTTTACATATTAGATGGAGCTTAATTGATGACTCTAATTGTCCAATGGAAGCCTCCATCCTTTGAGGGTGGGTATATAAATGTATTAATGGAAGAAAAATAAAATACAAAATATCTGCAAGATTGTGGATACATCATGGACAGGATTTGGGATTTATGTGGGACTGCTCCCATCTTTCCAGGGGGCAATGCTCAAAATACATCTTACATTACTTCAGGCAATTTTTGCATGACTTGGTGCCTCTACTTGTCAGTCAGTCTAAAACAGATATGCACAACCAGGGCTCAAAGATTCCCCTTCAGTACCAGTCCCTTTAAAAACTCTGCTACAACATGCAGTTAGTTTGGAAGATTCAAAATTGAAGCAGCACAATCACAACAGCAGCTTTAGTAGAGAGGAAGGTATCACTGGGCTTTTAAAAAAAACAAAACATAATAGGCAACAGCATCCTTTCAGATAATGGAATACTTGGTACAAACACAAATGTCTGAAAAAAGTGGTTTCAAACTAATACTGTGTACTGTCCATCAAGTATTATCGACTTGACTTTTTATAATTTGCTTCGTTTGGACAAAAGCATCTGCCAAACGAATAAATGTAAATGACTTGACTTTGTCCCTCCAGGCCTTCAAGCCAACCAGGAAGTTAGTTAGGTTAGTTAGGTCATTTGGATTTTTGTGCTGGTTTATAGTTTTAACCATGAGTGAGTTGGCTGTCACATTTCTTGAGTACAGCTGTATTTTTCCTTCAAAACACACGTAAGTTGGTGAATGCGAAGAGGAAAAATAATCGACGATCCTGCTTTTGATTTCGATGATCAAGATCGGAAGCTAATTTCGATCGATTTACAATTTAGAAACAAAATCGTGACATCCCTACTGCTATGCTAACATAGCTGAAGGTGTAGCACAACAGGCTCCAACTAGCTATCTAGCAGCCTTCTTGGTGGTCTTTTCCAAGCGTCCAACCCACCAGTCGACTCAGCTGATGGCCAAGGATATTTGTCCTGGTCCAGATAATGGCTACAGACTCTAAAGATGTCGTACACCTTTGCTCCCATTACTGGGAGAGCCATATGTGATGCTCAGGTCAGCCACAGGCACCTATGGCGAGGCTGAAAAATCACCTACCTGCTCTCTAAAACTACTTCAGGTGTAGCACTAAACAGTAACTTGGCTCTCTTAGAGAGCTACATTGATCATCTACCCCCACCAGCAGATCAAACTGATGACTGATGACATTATGGGCATCCAGTTAACAGCGCAGGCTTTTTTCAGGCATTCGGTACACCAGATGGAGAGCCATGTGCGCTGCTCAGGTTGCACACACACACTCCTCCGGCTAGACCTTTGGTGAGCTGATTGAAGGAGCATCAGCCTCTTAATCTCTATTTTCTCCCTCTGCTACACTTCAATCTGCTTACGATCTGTTTATGTCACATTGGAGGAAACCGCTCTCTCTTTCTCTCTGCTCAGCACTTGCTGCTTGCACACTGTGCTCTATACCCAGTGCTGTGTATATTATTATCTTTCTGTCTCCCTATACCTGCCCTCAGAGCGTTATCTCTGCAAGGACGGAGCTTTGCAAGCCCGGTTCTTCCTTGGCTGGACAGGACATTGAGAAGAAGATACGCACTTCAATTCAACATCAACCTCCTCCTTTCTGTCTCTAAACCCACTGAGATAGTGGTGCTGGAAGAGGAAATAGAGTCTCTTTTGATTCCTTGAGAGTAGCTACATCTGTAGATCTGACATGCGTACCTCAATGTCCACAACCCCATCACAGGAAATATGTACTTTTTTGCCTTCAGGGACAATACTTTATTTTCCGGTATGACCAGCTTCCCCCCAGCTACAGCCTCCCTCTGTGCACATGTGCCCAAAGTGTGATGAGATGGTGCTGACTAGTTGATTCTTATCCCTTCATGATAGGAGGGGGAAGCCCATACCTATCTGGCATTTCAGAACATCATATTTCAATTCAGAGAGGTGTTAGGCGATTTTGCTACACTTGCACAAGCATGTGTAGACACCCCATGGGGTCACTGTTACTGCCTGGGTGCAAGTCAGCAGCTGCACCAACAGTTAGTTGTTGGAACTACAACTCAGTCCACTCACAATTAAACAGTTAGTGTTACAGAGCAGAGTTTCTGTCCTTACAGATGATTGTCCTTACTCTCTGTCGGGCCTAAGCATCAGGGAATTATGAATTTTTTAAATGTTTTTAAAAGTAAAACGTCTTCTACAGGTTGCAAACTCCTACAAGGAATAAGAGTGTAGGTTGTGTGCTTCTGTGCGTTAGCGAGTGTCAGTGAGAGAGAGAGAGATAAAGAGAGCCTGTGCGTGGGGCAGCGAGTATGAAGTCAACAATAATGTTATAGCTGTGAACGTAGCAGTGCAGTGTGTGTACAGTTTATTTGTCGGTGAGTAAATGCTACAACTCCTCAAGACCCAAGCCAAGTTCCCGTGTCTTGGTTGTCACCTGCTGATTCAAGTGAAGGGGGTTAGCCCCAAAGTTAGCAACAACTTTGGAGCAGTCGTGTCTAGAAGGTTACCTGCAAATTGCATCAAGTCAATTGCTTCCTTCACAAACTGTTTATGTTCTAGAAGTTAATTAAAAAACAGTAAAGACTAAAGTTAATTGTCATGTTTAATCTGTATTTAAGTAAACCAGAACAAGGACACACCGCTCCGGAAAAAATAATGTGTTCGATTATTTTTTACCACTTGCCCGATCTTGCAAGCGGGTTGCTCGATTTACTAACCCGACGTGGCACAATCCTTATCGTAGAACCCTGTAAGCAGCGGCTAAAGATGAGACGCCACTACCTGAATGTTTTGTGCACTGCACTTTGCTAATGAAAAAGAGAGAGTTAGAGTCAGAGTTTAGCGAATCCATGTATTGTGCCACCTTGGACGAGTCATTCGCACTGGTGCGCCCAAATATTTCACATACTCTAATTTTCACTCATATATCAGAGCAAAATACACTGTGGGCTGTTGTTAAGTACAGGTAGAGCAGCGCTGCAACACTAGCAAGTGGACAAAACATAGTAGAGTACGGTAAAGAAAGGGTCGCCATTCGATCGGCTTTATTGTACCGAACAATTAATATATCTCTCTAACATGAGACATCTTAAGCGGTGGTTTGCAAAACTGATGATACACTCAATGACTTCCCAGCGACAGATAATACAATATGTACAATTTGCTCAGGAAAATGTTTACTGCTGTAAAAAGCAAAAGCAATAAGACCCAGCAGAATCAGTGAAGAAATGGGCAACACTGCTGACATTGAACCATGAAAGTTAAACTGGAGACTTTTAAAAGCAAATTAGATCACTTTACTTTTAAAAGTCATGAGTACAAATAATCAAAAATAATCAGAAAGTAAAAAATGACCTCATGCAATCTTTTTTTTTGATGATCATGGCCCACTATTGCCATTGACGGTCATTTCCATCTCCAAAGCTGTCAAGTCTGATCTCAGAGGCCACCTTGCTGTGATGGAAACCCAGTCTCATTACACGTTATGAGCAAACTGATAGTGATGGCGCATACTGCACGCATGATGCTACTCATCATTAACTTAAAGATGCCAAATCTGGTCTACCTGTGATTAAGCCACTTGTTCCCTTCCATATATAGCCTTTAATTATTCTCCTCTGTATTGAAGCCTGACTGGGAAATTTGTTAAACTTTAGGAGAATAACAGATGTGTAACTTCAAGCTGTACTGACTATCCAGCATTACTGAGGTAAGAAACAGAGGAAAAAAGAACATGCTTTCCTTATACATTGTGTCTAACATAGGAGAGGGAGGGCATCACTATTATGTTTTTTGTAAGGCTGTTAAAGGGAGAGTAACATCAAGTCATCAATTACTGGTTATCTCTGAAATTACTTGACTTTCTCCAATTCCTTCTCTGCCACACTCTTCTCACCTTGGAAGTCAGAGACAAAGTAAACACTATTGAAACATTTTCAGCATTGAATTTAAAAGACGTAATAGATAATGCTGCTGGCAAAGCACCTATAGCAATTTGTTTGTTTACCTATGCTTGCCTTGAATCCGGTGCATGTGTCCTCTTGCACATGAACTTTCAACAATGGGAAGTCAGTAAGACATTCTGGGACAAGCATCTTGGAGACGTTGCTGGTTGCCTAGCAACTGCTCAGAGCCAGGAAATAATCCGGCACTGTAAAACGGTGAATTGTCGTTTTAACACGTCAGTTTTCGCACGGATAAAAGAAACGAAATATAACAATTTTGATTAGTAAAACTGTAGAGGTGCTGGTCAGCACATTTTGGTGCCTTTGGACGGAGCCAGGTTAAATGTTTTCCTGTTTCCAGTCTCTGTGCTAAGCTAAGATAATCAGCTGCTAATATTTAACATGACAGCGGTATCAATCCTCTCATCTAACTTTACTTCAGAAAGCGAATTTGCTTATCTGAAATGTTAAAGTATTCCTTTAATAATAGAGATGCTCATCAGAAACTGGTCACTCATTTTCAGTCAGGATGACATTCATGCTGTTATGTTACATTTAAGCTGTGATTCTCAAACAGATCTTAATTGTTTGAGACAAAAAGACCACCGCTCTGTTATTATTCCCTTTTAGCAAGAATTTGTCATTTTACAATAAGGCTTTAAAGGGGACCTATTATGCTTTTGTGCTTTTTCCCTTTCCTTTAGTGTGTTATATAGGTGTTGTTTTTTTGTGCATGTAAAAGGTCTGCAACATTATAAAGCCAAAAGTCCACACCAAAGGGAGTTACTCTCCCCCACAGAAACACTGATCCTGCACTGCCGGAAATGCCTTGAATGAAGTCCTGCCTTTTCTTCTGTAACGTGGTGATGTCACCAAGTAACACATTTTACCAAGCGGCAAGTTTGGCACACCCGCAAACAAAGCTATTTAGAGTGGAGCTGGATCAGAGTCCGAAGAGTTTGGTTCAGTCGATCAATCATGACAGTGGGCCAGCTGACCAATCAGAGCAGACTGGGCTAGAACTACTCTATGAAGAACTAGCGTCGACGAAGGCCGACTGTTGAGTCGCCTCAGGTCGCCTTTGTCTGGGCCAAAGAGTTGCACTTGAACACAACGCAAATACTACAGCCGATGACCAACAACCACGTACGTTCTGCGTCTGCGTGAGATGAAATAACTCTCCCTACCAGCAGGTCGCAGTAGTCTGTATTTGTCATTCAAAAAGGAAAAACCGGAAGATAGAGGACTGAATAGAGGATGAAATAAAGCGGCCTTTGCCGACCATTTTCACACCACTCTCACTCACCACTTAACTTCATTCCAGATGTCGTTGTGAAAATATCCGTCTATTAGAATAATCAGATGACATGAAGATGGAAAATGAGAAGAACCCTCTGTGTTTTTTCTCTTGACTTCATTCGGCTTGCTTTCCTCACGTCTATTTCTCTCCTCGTGCACTGATTCATTTGAGCTAAACTGCCAATCAAAGTGATTTCTCGAGCCCCGCCGCTGATTCAACATGCTGAATCGGCCAAAATAACTCCAACACGGGCAGACTAGAGCCATGGGTGCTTGACACACCGAAAAAACTAGGCCAACGGACGCTCACCCATGGCCTAGTGAGAAATAAAGCATTCTTTTGAACATTAAAGCATATAGATATAGACACCAAAATACAAGTACGCACCTGAAAATAGGTCCTCTTTAAGATGCTGTCAGTTCTCTGCAGTTTTCCAGTGACATTCTGGTGATATCATTCACCTCAAATGTCTGAAAACCTTTGTCTGATAGTATTATTTTCAGGTTCTCTTACAACACCAGATACATAGTGGGTTATGTCCAGCTTCCAATCTGGCCACAAACAACAAGTGATTAGGCCCCGGTTGTTTACTGGCTATAACCATAACATGGCCATCACATTTCTGTAATGTTAATGCTTGGGCAACATATCCAAGCAGTTTGCATCCAAACAATTTACTTGTGTTTGATGAAAAAAGCCTGTAAATACACTCCCACTATCTCCCATTTCCTCGGTCTTCCAGGAGGTTCTGCTCGCACACTGTGTCCCCAAAGAACACTGTAACAAGGCACATGACTATTCATCCTTTCAAAATAAAACAGCTGCTAGGGGGCTAAGTGTTAGAGGTAATGAAGTACATATAAGCTATTTGGACTGGAGTAATCATTACAATTACACTTGGATAACGCCGCACAAGCTGCTCAGAGTATTTTAACTTCATGGACTCATGCTATTTAGTTATAATACACATGGGGTCTTCTTTTTTTCACAGATATTCAAGCTGGTTGGGAAAAGTAGTCAGGATTGAAGAAAAAAATAATGTGTAAGATTGAAGGTCATGAGACATTCATCTGGGGTTTCCACCCCCTTTTATATTCCCTGCTATTTTTAATTGTAATTCAAAGGCCTTTAGAAAGTGTATTTACAAAGAAAACATAGTGAATTTAGATTTGTGTCAGAGCTTTTTGGTTTTTATTCTAAACTGATACAGCGATAATAAACGTACATGGTCTCCCTATTTAGCCTGTTTCTTTTGTGGTCACAGATGTATATACACAACTTTAAATGTGGGTTTATGTTGTCAGAATATTTAAAGGGTTAACAAATGTATTTTGTATGTTTCGCCATTTCGATAAAATGAGCCACTAGTTTATTGAAGCAGCATACTTATTACACATGCACTGGGTACATTTATGTACAGGCTTTAGAGTTATTTTGGTGCCGGCCCTAGATAAAATGGGCAATAGGCAATGTAGTCAGCATATTGTAGTTCTTTAATTATTCAGCAAATACCATCAGCAAGAACACACACTCTTTAATTCTATAGCTCTCTCTCCATAAACATGAGCCAGACATGACTGGTCATGAGTTCAGCCTAAATTATTCAGACAAGCCAAAGTTAGCTTAGTTGCAAGTGGTGTTGTGAGGCTAAATGGGTTTTCTTCTTCTAAATGGGTTTTGTTTTTCAATCTTTGTTTTAGGATTTGCCCTGCTTATAAGAAAATGAATTGGATTTTGAAAAGGGGCTCTGTACCAGTGTGAGCAAACAGAGGCATTTATATATGTTTCTGGGTAGTAAGTAATTGTGTTGCAAGTAGTAATTTGTGATTTTATTTTTTTGCAATGAGAGACAAAATTGCTGTCATGAAATACCCATAAGGTGTTGGTTGTTTTTGTTGTAATCAGGACACAAGCAGAAACTTTATCAAATAAACATGAAAAAAGAGGATTAAGAGACAAATGACAAGACATGATGGAGACAAACAAAGGTCCAAGATTTTCCCAATGACATGTTCCTCAAACAAAGGAGGAAGGAGTCAAAGTCATTAAATATTTTACCTTTATACTGTATAATAATCCGGTCATTACTGTCCATGAAGCCTCCCCCTTTTGATCCTTCACATCTGTCCTTATTTATTGCTCTCCATCCCTAACTTCCTAACTCTTCAGTGTAATAACCATTATTACCTTCTGTCTGTTCCTTTTACAGAATGGTGTCCTTTAGCGATGCACTTGTCAGGTGTCAAAGTATGTAAATGTCTTCGCTCCAGGTGTGATCATTTTTCATCTCAGACACTCAATTCATGGTCTAAAGGAAGAGCCTACCAGTTTCACTGCACCATGCTACATCATTTTTAAGTTGTGTATCACCTCTGTCATTTCTAACTTGTCTGCCAGTGACTTATTAGAAATCAAAGACTTGATGAAAACAGAAGCAAAATCAAATAGCCACGTATCCCAATTATTTCCTGAATAAATTAAAATACATTTTAGACATTATTAATATTATGTAAGGGTGCAGACCCAGACCCAAACAATATCCGCAATATTGCAATACCGTGCTATTGACTAGCCAACTGCAGGGGATGATAAGAAACAGCCACAACTGCTATGTTCATGTTTTTGCTGCACGTTTGTTGTTTTTTTTCTGGTCGCCGAAACTTGAAAAATTTTCAACTTTGAGTAAAATGTCACACTCGTCACTGTGACAGTGAAACACAGGACTTTCAACCAGGACACCGGTGTTCGAGACCAGTGCTTTGTTTGTAACTTACATTAGTGATGTGGTTTTTAGTGACGTTTGTGACATGTTTTACGCACCTATGTTAGGTTGTTTCCATACGTATTGTACTTAGTTTACGTACTTATTTTAATCCCAATGGTGAAATTGTTCCGAAACCTAACTATGTGGTTTTGTTGCCTAAAGCTAACTGCGGACGTGTTGCGTGGCATAAAATGACACAAAAAGCGGCGTACAAATGACCTGCGAAAAAGGCTAAAATAAGTCCTCATGACATGCAGAATGTCCTTGTAACGCCGTGCTATTTATACGCCTTCCCGTCAGATCAGGTTGAACATACACAGTTCAGAAAAACAAAATTGCAAGTTGATGACATTTTTCTTTTCATAACAAAAAGCAGAACAAAATTGTAAGGGAAAGATATGCAGCAAAGTATGACGTGCCAAGAGAAGGCTGCAGTATCTACACTCAGAACATGCTACTTCTTGCAATACAACTGCCCAATCATTAAATAAAGTCTGCATTTCCACTAGAGTTTCTTCTAATGATGCCATTTCATCTAAGCAAGCATAAATACTTAAATCGCTATACTTAAATTGTGTTTAACTGAAGTGTCTTACAACCTCTGTACTTCTTAATGATATGGTGAATAGCTTTTAACAAGCACAGTCCAAAAGCTTTTAAATCCATTGCACCATTTAAAACCAGGTGCACTTCTGTTCTAAATAGATCTTGATATAAATGACTAATAGTATGTGGGAAAGTAAAGGTTGAATGAAGTCAGGGGAAACATAAAATATAAATGCCACCACTTATTTTTATGAAAGAACCTGCTTGATCTGTATAACTATGAAATCTGCAGCATTATTATTTATTATTCTGTTGACAACTAATTATCACCTTATTGTTGAATGAAGCAACTGTTGTTGTGACTGCCATTTAAGTAGCATTTGAAAATGGTGTTGAAAGATTTTAGTTTCCAATACTGTCCATGGCAGTATAACACAGGGAGAGGAATACGGCTCTGGGTGACTGTCATCAGTATTAGTGTTTATTTGGTGTTAATTAAGAAAGTTAATTTTGTCAGCCACAGATCCACAGCATCATAACATTATTTAAAAACAAGAGCAAATCTCCCTTCACAGGTGTTAAACTTTCATAATAACACAGCGTTTCTATGAGCCAAAAGACAACTAAGTGATGTGGACCATGCTCCCTCACATCAAGCCACTAAATCTCCACTGCGGCAGTTGTGGCCAAGATCCAGGACAGGCCTGGCATGAGTGTCCACTGCCGGGGAGACATTAAAACCTCAGGGGATGAAGCAAGTATTATATTACTGTAGAGTATTAAATTATCTGGGAGTACGGCATTTGCTTTTGCCCTTTTTGGGGTTCAGTATGGGACAATTTCCCCACTTTAGGTATCTGAATAGATTTGGGAAAGAAAAGGTAGAATTGGTGCCTCCCTACAATCGTAAGACATCTACCTGTATTATAAGGATTTCACAGATCATGTCTTTAAACTTCAGCCAAAAGAGAGCTTTTCAAATCTTGACTTTTTACATTCATCAATTCAATCACAGGTAAGGCACTTCTATTATGAAAATGATCACAGTAAAGCCTGTGAAATTAGTTTTTTAATTATTTACCTTAATTAAATGACCTCCCATTCAGCCTTTTTTTTAGCTACCCGCAACTCTGGGGTGAAAAAAATGTATTACCAAACTCCACACACACGCACTACAAACCCCAGCATCGGAAATTGGATTCTCCACATTTGTTTGCTCCATATCAGTATTTACATGTAGAACATCACCACAGTGGCATTGAAAAGCAGCTCATGTTTATTGACGTGATATTCTTTCTGGTTTAAGGTTAACTCTTCAGAATGGCCCAAAAACAACTGATATTAGGTGATTGTGCTGACGTTCCATCCAGAGGGATACCTCCGGGTCTGAAAAGTGAAGCCAACTTAGAAGTGCCTTAGACTTGCATTCTCTCTAACAGCCAGCAGGAGGCGACTCCTCTGGTTGCAAAAAGAAGTCTGATTGTATAGAAGTCTATAAGAAAATGAGCCTACTTCTCACTTGATTTATTACCTCAGTAAACATTGTAAACATGAGTTTATGGTCTCAATCGCTAGTTTCAAGTCTTCTTCAATACAGCATGCTGTTCATTTAGTAAATTATGGTCCCATTTAGAGTCAAATAGACCATAAAGCAGGGAATGCTTTAGGGCGTGGCTTCCTTGTGATTGATAGGTCGCTAACACAACGTTGTCCGGTCTGGGAGTGGTCCGTGTTTTTGTCTTACAACTTTAACCTTTTTACGGTGTTTTCAGTTCATAAAAGTTGATTATAACCATTTTGGTTGCCTAGTAATGTCTTATTCAGCTTTCGGTTGTACATGTACAAACTGGCTGCAAATAACCAAGATGGCGACGGCAAAAATGCGGTCCAGTGACGATTGACAAACAAATACATCTATTGTTCTACATAATGATTCTAAATGATAAATATTTTTGAAGATGTGTAACTTATAATGTTTGAACTTAACCTGTGATGTGATAGATTAGTGCTTCTGCAACAATGACAATGATATTTTCCGTGTTCTCTTTTAGAGGAATGTTCTGCCTCCCATGATCGATCCAGCTGTGTGACCTGATTGACTTCAAATCAAGCAGATCACAAGCACCTGAGTGGTGATGTGTCTGTGTCTGCATATTGCCTGCCGTGCTTTGTGATGGTGACTTGACAATGCCTGACGAAGATCTCTGTTAGAATGAAACGTTGCTTCATTAAAATTGGTAGGAGCTACCTATGCAGTGTGCGGATCCTGTTTTCTGATTTTCAGCTGTTGGACAGCTGACATCATTGCTTGATGATGAGAACAGATAACTGCAAATACTGATGCAGACTGGGATAAAACAGGTGTCCTGAGAACGTGAATTTATTTGCGAACAGATATGAATTGAGTTCATGTGAGCCTTTTATGATTTTCGAGCCTTAAACATGGCCGCAGGAGAGGAGCGATATCCACACATCTGGAAACAGAACAATCACTGACATGTTGTAGAAATAAAAGGCCTGCTTATCTGTTGAGCCAGTGTCTTGTGGGGGAATAGATGCACCTGGAAAGCAAGCTGGAACAGGTATAGAAGGTTCTTATGACTTGGTCAAAATTGTTACAATAAGAAATCCAGACAATTTCCCCAACATCCAAAAGATGCTGCTGTTAGCGGTCATGCTACTATGAACAGCGCTTTGTGAGATTGATCATTTTTACATCTAAAAGCTACACTAAATCAATATTTTGTTTTACCAACAATTACTAAAATGACTGTGTAATGTCAAAGGAGTAGTTTGTAGTGATGAACACGCAGAGAATTATCACTGACTCTGCAGCTATCCTCAGCTTGACAGAGCATTTCAGTATATTTCAACTCATTGTTTTGGTTTTATGACTTGCAACTTTACTCTTTTCACTCCGACCGCTCTTATCTCACTGCTCTGAGACAGAACACAACTCCAAATGAATGCTAATGTTGCTATATCTGCTAGATGTGTAAATAAGCAATTGTTTGCTCAGACATTCAACCATAACAACTTCATTAAGTGAGTACTAGCCTACATCTACTGGTACTCACTGATTATTAAGAGAAAATAGCTGCGCCCCTGATTATAAACCAGTCATTTTGCAGACTGATCTCCCTCCTCTGACCATATCATGCATTTTTAATATTTACGACCTGACCTCTGAAGTAGACTTTTGAAAATTTTGAAATGTATTAGGATAATAGATTCACTCAGCAGTGGACACACCCAGTCGCTTATGAGCTGTGTTCAGTATATTTCAGTAAGCTTATATGTCGGAGTAAGATTAAACAGTTTTGGTAAAAGTGCTAAATGCGAGATTGGGAGCATTTCTATTGCCTCCGCACGGCTCTCAACATGACGATGGCTGTGCTAGTGGGCTCGCAGTTAACACTGCTAACAGCGCTACCAGTGGAAACAATGGCAAAACGTGCTGACAGAGATAACAGTGTTAACCTGTGGGGGGAACCGTTGGGTTGGTGCTACGTTTCCGCGACGACGCCATTGGTCAGGACAGTGTTATCAGCTGTAACCACCGTATGAGAGCAGTGCAGAGCGGCGGATCTAGCGAGTGGGGAACGCTGCTTGAAATTGTGCTCATCGAATCCCTAAGAGTTTCACCGATATATGCAATTCCAAGATTGTTTAGTTTGGAAATATTCAAATCTACCAATTTTAGAATGGGTGAAGATTACAAATTTATGCTGCATGAAAAAAGAGTGCATGGGTTTTGCCCAAATCTACATGTGATTATCATAAAGTGGGCATGTCTGTAAAGGGGGGACTTGCGGATACCCATAGAACTCATATTCATTCACACATCTTGAAGTGTGAATATGGCCATTACAGTTTTTCCCTCGCCAAGATTAGTAGCGTTATGTAGCCCCTTAGGTCGTCTAGTTTCATTTGATACCAGTATCTCCACTCTAGCTTTAAAACTGAGTGCGCTACAGCCTCTTAAAGACAGTTATGTTGGCCGGGATCGCCGGTGATCCCCCGGATCCCATTTGATTAATATCGAGCCCTGCATATAAAGCATATGTATCATGGGGGCTATTACTTTTCTTTTTGATATCCGGCACAGTTATTGAGACATGAATATTTAACTGTAATAATTTTTTGAATGGCCATCTATGGGAGTGTGTATATATTCAAAATAAAAATTTCAAATACTATGCATGGTTAAGTAATCAAACTTGCCACATGGTGCCCAATGGAGATATGCTCAACATATTACAGCATGTACTCAATAGCGCCACCATGTAGTCAGTTATTACGTATTTTACAATTTGGCTAATAGCTCATGAACCGTGAGGTATAGCAGAACAATATGTGTGTTCTATGGATTATGCTGATTTGACTGATATAGGCCCATTTGCGCCTATTAAATCCTTCTGCTATTTTGGATTATTTGGTAAAGACAATTTTTGCACATATTTCATCTAATCTTAACCAAACTTGGTGCATGCCATAGTTAAATACAAAACATATTAGTTTGTTTTTGGGTATGACTTAAAGTGTATCTGTATTGTTTACCAAACCTAATGAAGATGTGGCAACGGGCCCTAACTCAAATTTTGTAATGTTGTACATACAGCCACAAGTGTGTAACGTGTCATACAATTCTGCCCACAGGGGGCGCTACTGTAACATTAAAATATGATATTTCTACAATTCTGTTGACTTGACTGTTAGCAGTGGTAAAGGTCTTGATAATTTGAGTGTTTCAGGAGTCAGCAGGTTCATATTTTATTAATATGTGATGCATCACTCAAGTCTATTAACTGCTGGAAGTATATTCATGGTATAAATCACCAGAAATATGTGAAATATGTTTTGTGTGTAATATTGCTTTTACAAAATCGGTGAAAGATGTTCAAATGATTTCAGAGCTCCCAGAGTCTATAAAGCCTCAGGCTCATACTGTAGTCATCATCCTGCATTAAGACTTTTTGAATAAAACAGGAGCTGCTCTCAGGAAGAACATTATTAACCTATGACATTTCCATCATGGCTGATTTGTTATCACTATGGTTTTGGGATGGTAGTACATATTGTAATAACATAGATTGGGGTTAAGTGTGACTGCATGGTTGCTGGTGAGAATAAGTTTGACTGAACATTTTTAACTTGTGTCCAGGTTTTGCGGTGACAAGTGCCGAAGGGGCAATTTGGTGTATTCTGGCCATGATTTTTATCCATGGCAAAGGCAGCATAAAAAGTATAAAATTAAATATTTTACCTTCAGAAAATATGCTATTTCTCTCCTTACTGAACAGAAAATCTGCACTTATTTTAAATATATTTTTGAATAAAAAATCTGTACTTATTTTCATCTGTAGGTGAAAAAAAAAGTTAAAATTTTAGACATATATATATAACGTATGTGACAACACACGGTCTCTTATTCCTTATACTGCAAAATGACAAGTAGGCCAGTAGTGCAAGTGTCAAAGACAGACACAATCCTCCTGCTCGGGACTGAGGTGGCATTTTGCCCACTGGCAAACACATCAAATATGCGTATCATAAAATACGATTTCCATACCCGACTGGTCGAGGCCCGGGTTACCAACTAGATCGAAAAGAAATTATCCGCTGTGGTGACCCCGAACAGGAGCAGCCGAAGGGAGAAAAACAATAGTGTGACTGACTCGCACGGCAATCAGCTTGTTCTGCTAACATTAACACTTGTTGCTAACGATGTACAGCTAAATGTTTCCGGGCGGAACTCGCACTTCTGAACTTTGACTCCCCCCCCATTACCGGTGAAATTTGTTTTGCATTAGCAGTAAAAATCACTAAACGGACTATGACGGAAAAAATATTTGACTTTTGATGCAAATCAGTCTGTAGACAGAGCTCTGTCAACCATGTGACTGAATATACAGAATATAATGCAGTTTGTGAACATTCCTCTAAACAGCTTGAATATCAAAGTGCTGGAATGAAAATGCTTCTGGCTTATTTACCAATTGTTGTGGGAACCTGGAAAACATAGACAATTTTTGACAAGAATACATACAGTACAGTTTATGGCAATACTTGGAAACATTAGAATCAAGACTTTTTTCTTTTAAATGTGCTTGGAATATATTGGTCAAGAGAGGCATACATTTTATTTTATGTAAATTAGGTACACTCATGCTTATGTTTGCACGACTTGATGTTTTATTATGTTCAGGGGACCTTAATCTGTATTGTCTTGGATACAGACAGCAACTGAAAAAATGCTGCAATGCATGACATCCGCACTCTATAAACTTTTAAGACTTTCTTGTCTCATGCAGAAAATAAGTAGGTTTATAAAGGTAAAACTCAACTTCGAAATGACCGATCCGCAATTTATACTTTTAATCTCATCACTATGGGTGATCCGTTTCCCAAATGAGCCATGCAGGTTAAATGAATTAAAGCCATAAAGATGATGATCTTCTCATCTGAAGTCAATGCTTTCCTTGCAGATTTGAAAACATTGATGGAGCAGCCCGTGAAAACAATTAGGTTGGCTGTGAGTTTTATTCTTTTTTGTCTACTTAATTTTAATGGTGAAGCAATGAGGTGATGGATTTTGGATCGATACCTTTTATTTAATGTCATAAGAATTGATGAAATATAAAAGATATGATTATTACCTGGTTCAGGCTAGCACAGGCAATGCTCACAATGCTTGGTGAAGTAGCACAATGAGAGAAACAAGACAAATACTTGGCATGTGGCCCTAGATCAGTGGTTACCAAACAGTTTTAAACAACAGCAGCCCTCCAAACTGATTTGTTTTTCATGGAACATTACCACCCCTACACCCCACAGGTCAGATTATGTTCAGGGCTTTAACAGCACTTCTTTGAAAATATTTACAGTATCGAATATTTCCAGCCGACAGTCGCTATTTTTGACTGCTGTGTACCTGGAAAGCTGGAAAGTGTAGAATCAGTTGGTCAAATGTACATATATCGCCCTTTCTTAAAGATACCTGTGGAGGTTTTGACCACGAGTTGTCCAGCAGCCATGAAAGCGATCTAAAAAAGAGATTGATTACTTCTTAACTATGCAAGGGGGGAGTCATTTGTAAAGGGTTGTTTAAGGGGAGCAACAAGGAGAATATGATGCATGTAGTGTGCATTAAAGCCTACATGATTCACCTTAAGTAGAAGGAAAATAAATAGAAATCACACGAGAGAGGGATTTTCCATCATTATGCCAACTGAAGGATACTGTATACTGTAGGACTTAAAACTCTGGAGCTCATCTATCAGATAATGTGATTTTACCTGACTGATCTGCTCACAGTGTCTGCTACAAAAGCTGGACAACATATTGCATCAACATTTCAAGCCAACATATAGTACAGCAGTAATAGACTGTGTATAAGAAGTGGACGTAGTCACCGTGACGTCACCCACTGAGGCCTCAAGTGTGGTAATTTGGCTGTCGCCATGTAAGTGACACGAGAGGGTGGAGTTAAGTACAGCCTAATGCTGAATAAGACATTTCAGGCGACCAAAAAGGTTATGATTAACTTTCATGAACTGAAAACACACTGTGAAAGGATTAAAGTTGTAAGACGAAAACACGGACAACTCCCAGACCGGACAACGCCGTGATAGCGACCTGTCAATCACAAGGTAGCCACGCCCTAAAGCAAACCCTGCTTTATGGTCTATTTGACTAAATCGGACCATAATTTACTAAATGAACATCATGCTGTATTGAAGAAGACTTTAAACTAGCGATTGAAACCATAAATTCAAGTTTACAATGTTTACTGAGGTAATAAATCAAGTGAGAAGTAGGGTCATTTTCTCAGACTTGTTATACAATCAGACTTCTTTTTGCAACCAGAGGAGTCGCCCCCTGCTGGCTATTAGAAAGAATGCAAGTCTAAGGCACTTCTGCATTGACTTCACTTTTCAGACCTGGAGGTTGCCCACTGATAGCAGCAGGTGATGTTCTTGTAATATTCACATGTTTTTAAACCTTGAGTGTGTGATAGAGGTATGGGTAAAATGAAAGATCAAGTGCATTTCATATTCAGCTGCCCTAGTATGACCATATTTTCCCCCCCTTTTAAATGAACCAACAATAGGTGGGCAGATGGCTTGCACTGTCAGAGTGCTGGGATCATGTCAGGTAAACGTTGGAGATCAAAGGGTGGGTCACTGCACAACTGGGACCATGATCAGTGGCACTGTGTGAAGGTCCGATCCCCCTGGCTAAGATTGTTAGAAAACTATTAATCATAGCTTTTTGAGGAGCTCTGCTGCACTGAATCACCCACCACCTGTCACGACACATGTATAGCTTGATGCTGTGATTCTTCAATAGAACTATGGCTACCCATAGGGTCGTCTTTATGTCAAGACTGTGTCCAGGTGGCTCAACTGCGACTTCCAATATTATGCCTGCTGTGAATCACCAGGAGCGGACGTGAGTGAACCTTGAATCAAGTAGTGTTTGTTTGTAAGTCATGTAGAGATCGTGGCTGGGTCAATCAAATGTTGTGCAATGTGCTAAACCCCTTCCACACATATGTGACACTCAGACACTTGTTCCATGCTGCGAACTGTGGCAACAAACGAATAAAGACCTAGAGTTGAAAGTGGGGGTGGTGGAAAAAGAGATGTCACCACACCAATAAACGGTGTAAAAGAGGGAGCACCAGCACAAAAGTGGAAGAATGGTAAAGAGGAAAGCATTCGGAAACCATTTTAAGAGGAGGAAGGGAGAGATTTTTCTTTAATCCCTGTGAGGCAAAGCGACTTAATGGAAACTTCCTCTTATCGGGCATGATGCAGAGACCTTACCATTGCCTCTGCTTCACTTTGATGTGTTTTGAGAGAGAGACCACTGAAGACTGCTTCACCACATGCACGCACACATACAGCCCTGCAACCCTTTAGTAGGCAGCACTGTGCAATAGATCTTTTCTGCACAGATATGGTGTTCTAAAAGTGCTGGGTTTATTGTTGTTCCCACCCTCCACTCTATGTACTTAATTCAAAAAAGCCTTTCAATTTCAAATCTGATTCCCATGTGCAGCCCAGCTCCCAGATATTGCTACTGCGCACTAATATGCCTCTGTCTTTTTTGCCTAAGTTATATGAGAAAGTGTATAAAAGCTTATCCCGGAAACTAAACCAAAAGGAGAAACAGGTGCATTCTGATCCCGCACATTGAATTACTACTTGAACAAAAAGGCAGAGAGGTTGGCTTTTGATTCGTCTTAAGTGCAATGTATTTTTAGTGAGACTGAATTGTGTCAGGTGCATTTGCCTAATGTGAGAAAGTGATTGCACGCTGTAAAGAATGTCCTTGCCATCATTTAGTAAGAAAAATAAAAATGTAATATTTGATCAATTGATCAAACCACAAATAAATCAAATGTGATGCCATCCTTCACACAGTGATTAAGAGACAGGTTTGTGAGCTTGAGGCATGATTACGGTACTGATAACGCTATGTGTGGAGTGGTTTGATGAAATATTAATACAATTGTAATAACACAATGCCTTTGTACACTGTGCCAGAACAGAAGTGGCGTATCCCCTGCAGAGATAACAGCAGTATTCTGTAATCACCACAGTGACAGTACTTCTGGCTTTAATCAAAACACTGCGATGAATGATCATGTAATATTAGCTGCTCACATCAAAACACTGCAAGTAAACAAAGGCACACTGTCCTCTGTCCAGGCATGCAAACTCATCAGGGGTGAAAAAGGTGACAGGAAGCTTAATGAAGCTTCTGTTGCTTTCAGTGCGCTTGGCATTTGCCCCCTTCTCAAGTGACATAATTAGGGAACTTTAACAAGAGTTTCTTTTAAACATGATAAATGCGAGATTGGAAGCATTTCTAGTGCCTCCGCACAGCTCTCAGCATGGCGACGGCTGAGCCGGCCGCTTGCAACTAACGGTGCTAACAGCGCTAACATTGAAAACAACACTAATAGTGCTGACAGAGTTAACAGTGTTAACCTGGCAGGGGAACTGGAGGGTGGTTGCTACACTTCAGCAATTGCGACCGTGGTCGGGATTGCGTTATCAGCTGTAACCGCTGTATGAGCGCAGGGCAGAGCGGCATCCGTGAGCTAGCCAGTGGGGCATGCTCATATGCACTAAAAGGCTCGCACGGCCAAGCTATGTCAACAAAGCACGGGGAAGCTCTGATTACAACACACACAGAGGGAAAGCGACTTCATTCTCTGCTCAGGTAGACATTACTCCTCTATATCTTGAGGTGCTGCAATATTAATGCTCTGGATGTCATACATAGCACCTTTAACATCAAAGTAATATACTGTATGTACAGTTTAGCTAAATGTCTACACCGTTGTCTCATGAATTAGTCTCATGTTCCGAAACAAATCCAAAGGCAAATTGTTTAATTACATCCTGGTAACGTTAGTTCCAGAGCAAAAACGTCAGTAATGTTATACAAGTCGACAACTGTAGAAAAAGGGAAGCCCCTGTGCGTATTTCAGGCAAACGTGCAGCGAGCCAAGAATGTAGTTGAAATGCCTTTATTAGTTATGGGCATATCAAAGTTAAAAAGCACAACAGGAGAACGGCAACTGGTTTCGACCCACACTGGTTATACAAGTAGAATTTGAAATAACAACTACAGTAGTACAACGAGCGTCACACAGAGCAGGTGATGTGGTATATAAATATCATCGACCGTTAATGAGAGTTATGTGGAATAATAAAGTTTTTGAAAGTTACGTGGTATATTACAGCAAGTATGGCAAATGCTATGGGCGATTATGTGACCATAATCCAACGTTCCCTCGAAACGTAATTGAGAATGCTGTATGAGAAAGTAATTTTGTGGAAGACAGGGTTGCTTAAGGCATGCAGGCAGTCAAAAACGGACCTCCAGAGACGCCATCATTCGCCATTTATCAAGACTTTTTCTCCATTTTATGATTCTCCGTTCACCGTGGAGGCATGCAAGAAAGTTTTCTTCAAGAATTCAAGGTAACACAGGGTGAGTATAGATATACAAATTGTCATTTTGTGGGTGAAGTATTCCTTTAAGAAGGGAAGACAGAATAAAAGCAAGACAACAAAGGGAAGACAGGCAAGTAATACCAGCAGGCAACCAGGAAAGAGAAGGAGGATAAAAGACCAGGAGAACGGGGGAGACAAAGACACAGGCGCTCATCCGTCATTCAGACACTGTTTTGTACAAAAATCTTCAATTCTCAACACACACACCACATCTATGGATCTCATTGTCAGTGCTATTCCACTTATACAGTATACATATATATTTGAAAAGCAATTGTGAAAACAATAAGTCTAAAAACGAAAACACATCTTGTATCTATGTCTTTACCTGCCAGTCAAACTACAAACCCCTGATATAGTAACATCTTACTGTATGCGCTGCCACAATTGTCTCAATCAGCCACTCTGGTATTTTAATCAAAGGACTACTTGTAGCAAGGCTCTGATTACGGGAGTTTTAAACTACTCACAAATACTGAAATCTGTCTGCATCCCACACAAAGAGAAATGTAACAGATGATCTGCTCTTGAAATATGAACCTCACTCCAAACTACAAGATTAGAAAACAAGAGTACATCACAGACTCCAGGATATTACTAAGATTATCTTACACATCACCTAGCTTTCTATCTCTCACACACTCTCATCTCTCAAATTCAGATTTGACAGAACACCTTGCCTTTTGTGCACCACTTACATTTTTTAATGCCTTTATTCTAGAGAAAAGAAGGTTACTTTTATCACCATATTGAAACATAAATTGATCGGTTTTCTTTCTCTTCGGCTGAGCAGTGAGTAAGGTTCCGGTGTTGTCCAATTGTTTGTCATCCTATGCGTTAAGTCTTTGGAAAAGACATCTCAAAATCACCCAAAAATTCGGTCTTGGGTACCAGCTACTATGCAAGTCTATGCACCGATCCGATACCATCATTTATTCACCCAGAAAAAAATCAACTTGTTTAACCGGAAAACAATTCTTCTTCGCCGATTCAAAACAGTAGCCTTCACTGTGCTGCCGCCCTGGATGTATCATGGCAACTACTGATTTAGAGAAGCGAAGAAGAAGGTAGTTTGTCACATCACAATAGCATACAATAACACCGCAGTGCTAGTGGAGAGTGTAACGGTAGTCAGAGCATTTTGTTATTTATTCCTAGCTTCATTTATTTATGCTCTTTGTAACTGACAAACTAAATAATAAAAGAAAGTTCTATTGCATTCATTCTCTGTATGTATTAGTTTATGTTTTACAAAAGGTTTAACCTGAGCCAGGCCATACAACAAAGATAGTTATCATATCCAGTAGCAAACAGCTGTTTAATAATAATAATAATAATAATAATAATAATAATAACTATATTTTTTTTAATCACACTGGTATTGGATCGGCTGATAACACAAGTTTAGGTGTCGAAATGGCTATTAGGAAGAAAAAAATGGTTTCGGAACATCTCTAAAAAAATATATTTGTATATCGGCATCGCCAAAATTAGTTAGAAAATATCAGCATATTGGATGTTGGCAAAAAGTCAATAGCGTGCATCCCCTAGTTGTTTTGCTTTTTTTTTGTTTCTCTCCCTTTCTGGCACAACAGGACACACATCTTTGTCAACTACCACATGTGCTTGCCTTGGCCGTATAGCAGTACATACTGTACATAGATTCAAATGGTTCATACAAATGTGAGGCTTCTTCAAATTCCTTCGTAAGGAAAACATCACAAATAATGTGGTTTCTTTAATGAATGCAACAGCTCAGACTCTAGGGGACTTTAAATGGAAATCTCCAGTAACTACAGATCCAAACAGCACCTGGCAATTCTCTACAATGAGAGGGAGCTGTTTAGAGCAGCTTAAACTTGCTACGCTTGCTATTTATTTGGCTCGTTGTAGCATTGCCGTGGTATGATATATTGCACTAGAGGTGTTTTGTGTCATCATTTAACCTGATCTTCCAGATCAGTAAAAGGACTCCACTCTGCCACGTTGAGATGACAAATTGCAGGGATGCTGCTTAGACAGAAAGGGACCATAGTTGCATCATCCCCTTTTTCACATTACTCTTGGTTAGTTTTGATCGAGTGCTGTGAAGTAGCAGTGAACTTGTGAAGTGAAATGGCAAAATCAACATTGATTTTTAATTAATAGTCTGGGGAAAGTAAACAGCACTCCAGAGTTCAGTGATGTTTGGTCTGTGTCAGTCTTGTATCAGTGGGGAAATGGAAGGTTTCTCATGGTTTTCATTACCAAACACAGACTGCATCCTACTTTATAGAGCGCTTTTGATATTACAAGGGCAGGCTATTGATTGTCTGGGGTTACCACCTGATGAATAAACAACCAAATTTAGTCGTGCACTCCACGGGGGATGATCCGCATACATGATGCATGATGCAAGTAGCATGGTGGGAGGAAGCAGGGCACAAGTAGGAAGGAGACGTGCTTTGCCTCTGTGCACCACAGGCCTCTGCTTGGATCCATTTACAATCGCAGCATAGAGTTAAAAAAGCCGTGCTTGTGTGTCTATGATATGAGAGTAATTCTATGTGTGAGAGACAAAGTCAATGTGGTATTGATTAATTGTAAATGAGCTACAGCAATTAAAAAACTGTATAGATGTGATTCTTGAATGTGTGTGTATACTAACTATAGAGGAAAGGGAAATAAGGGACATAATATTGAGGTTGTTTTGAACAGTTTTTCATGCTCACTGTTTTGTTAAGACTTTCAGCAGTCAGAAATCTATTGACAAAAGTTTGTCTATAAGCTGAGAATAAGAGTGAGCTAGTGGCTAGCTGTTTTTCTCTAAAGCTAAGTAATAAAACACATTACACAGGCGAAAAATTACTAGAATAACCAGGTTGTGTGTTTTTCCCCAAAATGTTTATCATAAACATTTTGACTTCATTGAGAGTTAATCCACTGAGGCCACATCATCATTTGCTTCTAGGGCTGCCCCCTCTTAGTCGATTAGTCGACTAATCTGTTGTTTTGATCCGAGTCTTTAGTTGATTAGTTGTATTTTATGCTTTTCTCATGCTGAATGACTTATTTCCAAGAAACTTATAAGCACTTCTCTGGTAAACATAAAATTTAAAGTGGTGCTTTTGTGTGATTCTTTGTGGAGAAACTCAGTTTCACAGATCTGTTGATTAAATCAACTAATCGATTAGTAGACAAAATTGTATCATAGAATTGTTTTCGTCAAGGACAGCCCTATTTGCTTCACCTGTTAAGCTAGCTATATTTATCTTGTTTAGATCTTTGTAGCGGAGTCTTGGAGACACCAACACCCAGCAAGAGTGATTTACTTTGGCCTACTTCAGTTGCTTAATACAGTGGCTCCCAAAGTGAGGTCCAGGGAACCCCAGAGGTCCTTGAGGGGGTTCCAGGGGTTCCCCAGCAAAAAAAAGAGATAATTTATTTTCACTATAATTTCAATCAGGAGTAACATGATGACAGAATGTATGACTGTCAGTTTAGGGGACCTGGATGTGAAAAAGTTTGTGAACCACTGCCTCCAATGTCTTCCGCAAGTACATTCGGTTATTTCTACCCACTCTGTACTACTAATCTCGGTGTCTGCTTTTGCACTTATCTATATACAATTAGAATGCAATTTAGATAACAATTTTTGTTTTTTAATGGAAGAAATCAGACATCAGAAATGGATTTCTGTCAAATACAGTTAACAACAAATTGGTGAGACAAAGTACAGCAGGAGCATTAAGATAAGCTTAGTTACTCAGACATCTTTGGCAGTGCTCAGATGGCTATGTAATGAGATTAGATTGTGCCACAAGACCAAACATTATTGCTGCAGTACGTCATCCTTACGTTCATCTTAACTTTGACATACTGCAGAATCCATCTCTGCTTACCTACGATGATATGAGCTTAGTAGACGCTAAAGTACTGGGCTGTAATGCTCTGAAGTGAAACTTCCTCACACAAGTTGGGATTATAAAACGAAATTGGTGAGCTCTCCTTGAAGCTGTTAAACACTGGGTGAAAGCCTCCATAATTGTGTTGAAATGACTGGAACAGATTTGTCAAAGTTGGACTTTTCACTATTCTTGCAATACATGTTTTACTTTAAGGACTGGGCTGTCAGTTAACCAGCCTGTCCGTGAGTGAACTATTTTTGAATGGTTTGATGGTAAAAAAGGAATCTTCCTCATGTAATCTTATAGGTATAGAGCTGTCCAGGTATTCACTAAATTATGTTGAAACATTGTGGTAAATACTGTACATGTAATTAGTCCATGTATGAAACCTACAATCAATTGCGTGGTCTGGAAATGGGACTTCTCCATGACGGTGAGTGGTAAAAGTCAGAGTAAAATGTAACACAGCCAAGTTAATGAATCATGGCAAGCAAATTGATAATAAATTTAACTTCATTGGTCATTTATCATTCAGTTTCAGTGCCCTGGTGCTGTTCTTGCTTCCGGTGATGTTCTCTACATAAAGTACTGATTAAATCAGTCTATAGAAAAAATTATAAGACGATTACAACTTGAAAGTTTAAAGCCTTTTTAAATTTGTGAAATATTACTCATGGATATTCATCATACTGAGGTCATATAGTCACATTGGATGCCTTTCAGACTGGCTAAATTAATTATTTGCTCTTTTCTGACTCATTGAAGACAAAAGCAAAAGAAATCAATTAAGCGAGACAGACTGAGTAACCAGGCCAGTATTGATACAGGAGCAAGACAAGGACACTGGACAAAAGGGAATTGAAATCACAGAAGAAGAACGACGGAAAGAAAGATACTCGAACACTATTAATAACCATGAGAGGGCGTGAAACAGGATGTCAGGCAAGACACAAAGAAAGTCACTAATCAAAAAAAAAAAAAAGTAGATGTTAAGATCTGTGAAAGCACCAGTAACTCTGTCTCCCACAAAATTAAGTTCCCACACGACTAAACTGCATAACCAAAATATGTTTTGAGTGAAATGTATTTTCTCCCGGATTAGGGTCACAGTTTTAAAAAGTTTTAAAAAGTTTTAAACACGTGATTCACGTTATAAAAGGAAACAAAACAAAATGAAAACGTAATGAAACAACTTAGTTAGGTTAGGCTTGGTAAAAAAACATCATGGTTTGGCTTAAAATTACTTAAAAACAAAACGCAAGAAATGATGGTTCACACGAACACCGGTCTCCAGTGGGGAAAGTCCAGTGTTTGTTGGACCCATCCACCTCTCCACCCACATGCCAGTAGATGACTTTCTTGCTTGTTATACCCGTTATTATTCAATAACATTTTTATTCAACATATTTTCATTGACGGTCACTCGATATACTGCGTCAACTGCTGCGGACATCCGCGACAAAATATGTTTCCTTTCAAACGTAATTGAGAATGCTATTATTTGTATGGGAACATCATTTTTAGGAGACAGGGCTGCCAGCAGTGGGCTAAATATGCAAACTTGTAGCAACAAACAAGCAATATTATAAATCAGGACAACTTTGGTTGAAAACCATCAACCAAAACAATCCCACCTCAAGTTCCATTTAGTAGATTCTCTGGAGGTTTTGATCATATCACATGATCTTCATAAGCAGATGGAGTTTGCCCATTTGCCAATTGGAAATGTAAATGTTCAAATTTACATTTTTGAGCACTGACTGAAAAAGTCCACGCTGGCTTACTAGTTTATAAGCTTTTGATCATATCACATGATCTTCATCAGCAGAAGGACTGTCTGCCGTTGCATCTGTGATACAATCAAAAGATGCAGATCAGCTACTAAATGGACCATGAGGTGAGATTATTTTTTTAACTACTGGCTTCCAGAATAAACATACACTTAAAGGCTCTGAAAAAAATGAAAATTTGATCATCTACGTTTCAAAGACAACTGGCCTATCTTATCTGCTGATGAAGGTCAATATAATATGATCAAAAGCTCCAGGACAGCTACTAAATAGAGGTCACTGTTTAGTCAACTGTTGTTTCCAAGGTCAAGAATGAATTCTGTTTGAAAGAGTACTTTGATAAATAGAAATAGTTTTTTCAACTTTATTGGTTGGACATGTAATGTTTGTAAAAAGGATGGCTGTAGTTCAGGTGGTTCAATCTCCATCTCGTCCTATCTACATGTCAAAATACCCCTCAGCAAGGCAACGGACCCAGAAATTGCAAATGTCTTTGGATAAAAGCATCTATCGAATGACTGTAATTTCATATAATGAAAAAAATGCAGGTTTTGCTATGTGGAGGACAAAAGAACCATGATACTTGTGTCAATACTAAACAGTGAAAGAAAGCACTGTTCAACTTCCAAAAGCATGAGCAAATTACGCTCACATGCGCTAGATAGCGTTGCATGGCAACCCTACTTAGAAGTTACCACACCAGTGGCTTTCATGGAAAAGATAAATGCTACAAAGACGCATGAAATAACCGAATGAGTGCAGTATTTTTGGCTGTTACCACCAAATTAGTAAAGCCATGATGAAACATGTAAGCCAAAAGCAAGGTTGACCCTTTTCAATCATTGTGACCTCTTTCCGAAAAAGTATCAGCCTCCATCTCATACCACTTACCGTACGCCATCATCCTAGAATGATATGATAGAATGCTGCTCACAAGAAATTGCAAATGCCATTATCTCTGAAATGAAGCAAATCACACTACACAATGACCACTGAGGCAAGAGATGGACACTCAGAAGGACTGCTGGTGTGTGCAATTTATCTGTCAGTGAACAGCTAAGGAGCAGCTTCTGGCACTGACTTGATATCTTTTGATGCACAAATTGGCAGAGATTTTTTGCAGTGGCATCATTAAGGCAATGAAAATATGCCAACTTTAAATGGGAAACCCAGACCTACGATGGTGCAAAGGTCATAGTGGGACAACAGGGGTGAGTCCGATGTCGATTCAAAATCAGCAACATTTTAAAGAACTGTGATACTGGGATTGAAATTCTAAGCTGTCTAGACATGCCAACTTAGATCCGTCAGTGTAAGTGTAGCATCCCTGGCCGAATGATAGTCTAACTCTCCAACTGATGGTTCACAAACTTTTTTTGCTCCAAAAACAATATGCTGTGATCACATTGTGAACACACCGTAAGAGCTGAGGAGAAAACGAATGAAAACAAAATATGAACATTTTTGCTCTGCTCTGATAGAGTGCTACAGATAAGCATATCTAACTTTAAATGAAATTATGAGTCCCCCTTTAATCACACATAAGATGCAGCTGTAACGCAGAATTCACACCAGGCAGGTAGAGCCAAAATGGCGTCTTTGCTAGCTTACACTTTTTCACTCTTTTTAACTTAGCAATAACTATGAAATTACATTATAAAGTCACTTCTTATTGATTATAGTAAGAAACAAAATATTGATAAACCAGGTGCTAAAATATAAATCTGTACGACACACAATCCTTTGGGAAGACACGACAGGCATGTTTACTGATCGTCTTTCACTTTTTATCGGAATCACCCTTTCAAAATAAAAGCACTTGCCTTAATAATCTAACTAACATGTTCTATTACTGGTGTTGCCTTTTCAAAGTAAAATCACCCACCTTATAACATAACAAGATGAAATTAGCACCTAGAAAATGAACATTGAACAAGAAAACAACGTACTATGCAAATATATTGGACCATGCAGAGGTCATTTACAGCAAGTCAGTCATTGATTGTCTCAGAACAAGACAAGAGCTAAAGTTTAACGTCTTGCTGTTTCTCTGATTCTTTGTCTCCAGGAGTTCTTTAAAAGAAAGGTTGTTGAGTTTGCACAAGCAAAGCAACTCTTGAAGACAAACACTTTTGCAAGGTCTACACAACTCTCTAAAAAAAAAAAACAGCCAGTGCTCAAAGAATGCAAGGACGAGATCTTTAAGGATGAATAATTCTGTTACATTATTGTGACTCGAGCTCCATCCTTTTGAGATGTTAACTTTTTAGATTAATGCCTTTTGTGTGATAGTAGGCACAGGTATGCTGGTGTGTTTATGTCAACAAGTGTGACACTACAGACTCTTTCAAGCTATTTCAACAGGTATGTATTGTGTTTACGAATGCATCCCTTTTCCAACAGTTGTGAAGGGCGCATAACGTGAAGAAACACAGTATGCATTTTTTATTTATGACTTTGAATTTTTTCCAGTGGGGCAATTCAATTTCTCTTCCACTTGCCCTACAAAATCTCCCCATGCCCCGGACAAGCGCACAAGGCTTAATGTCGAGCCCTGTTAAGTAATCCACAGTCATAACGTTTCCCTTTACTGTAATGCTGACGATATATACTCTATATATCCATGTAAACCCAACAGACCTCTCCTCTCTAAACTACCTCACAACCTACAGCGTGAATGTCCAGCAACAGTCTGATGATAAATACTGATGAAAACAAATACATGGTCTAATTCAAATGGGGTACATTTTGGAAAGCTCTTGTCACATTAGAAATCATTTAGTGTTTTTTATACTCCCATTTCACTAAACATTTTAGCAACATAAAATTAGCCATCTGTCAACATGGAGCATCGCCAAGATTAGATCATTCCTCTCATTCCAGGATGCACAAACCCCTTTTTCATTTCTTTGTCTCCAGCCAATGAGATTACTGTAACTCAATACTCACTGGATTGCATTGATTGAAATCTGTTGACCGGCTTCACCTTTTACAAAACATAGCTGCCAGGGTACTCAGAAATTGTAGGGACGTTGAGCATCTTTCTCTTAGTTTGGCCTCCCTTCACTGGTCACCTGTGTCCTTCAGAATATATTTAAACATGTTAGTCCTTGTTTTTAAGGTATAAGTGGGCCTGGCTTCTTCCGATGTCCATCTTCATAGCTTGAGGTCTGCTAACCTGATGTCCCCAAGGCCAAATCAGAGGACATTTATCATCATGGCTCTTTAGCTCTGAAGAGTAGCTTTGCATTGGAGACCTGGCAAACAATTTCACTTCATTGTCTCTTACATATCATTGTTAAAAACGTATTTTATTGAACTTTCTGTATTTTGTGTATTCTTTTTTACACAGTATATGTGCATTACTTGTCTTTCCATGTGTTTTTTTTTTTCTGTCTGAAAAGCCGAGAGCTTTTTCAAAAACTCAAGACAGTAAAAATCAAGGACATAACTATCGCTATTAGTGGTAGTAGTAGTAGTAGTGGCAGTAGTATTAGCAATAGTTGTATTACCTTATATAAAGTGGGCACTTATCTCTTAATGGGATGACTGAGGAATTTTTACATTGGGCATTTTCAGTTAAATACACTATTCATCATGTTTGAATGAAACTGATGGTGTTGTGTAACTGTATGCTATCTATGCTTATGTGTCTATGTGGATGCTTTAAGTAAGTATTATTACAGCCATTTACATGGGTTTACATGGAGCAGCCTTTGCAATAATGAACTATGCGAGTGGTAATTAAAAGGGAGGTAGCTTAGGTGTCTGCCAAAAATCATGAAGCAGTTTCACATAGGGGTAATATTTTACAATGATGTGATGTGGAAATGTGATGGTCGTGGCTTTGGCAGCATGAGAAGCTAATAATTATTGTCAAATGTGCAAGACGTAGTGTTTGATAAGTTTTAATAACAGCCTGTTTCAAAAAAAGAATTAATGAATAATAATATTATTAATAAATAATACAAGGCAGCTCCTAACACCTGTAGAGATAATTTGGACTCAGGTCTCATCAGGTATGTAAACCTGATCAGTCATCTTTTTGAAGTCATATTCAAGTCTTGAACGAGCAATAACACCATGAACACATACGTTAAAATTAGGGCTGGACGACATGACAATATCGTCGAAACGATATAAAAATGTCTATCATGTACAGTATATATATTTTTCTATATGATTTTCTATGGCAATGTCCAAAAACCAGCAGCCGAACTGTGTTACGGCAATATTTACGTCATTTGGACGATGCTTTACATTTTGATTCTTGCATGTGGGAGCAAACCATAAAGCAGCATATGCTGTTCACTTTGTTAACACCTTATTTAGAAAAACAGACGTGGTCACACGTGTACACTTCCGCTCACTTCGCCCAAGTTTGTTGCTAGCTCTCCCGTGTCTTTATACATCCATGGTCAGCTCCATCAGGGTCGTTTGAATGCATTTAACACAAATGTCAGTATATGGGTGCTCTACAGTTGTAGCGTCGGCCGATTTGACCACGGAGATGCGAGTGACGGCCGGCTTGACCGCACGCTAACGCAATACGATAACATTTCCTGTCCATGACAGAGTTAGCATGCAGCTTTGACCATGATGTCTAGCTCTGCTTTTCCTGGCAATGTGTGAAACCCAAAGTGTTTCCGTACTTTACTGTATGTGTGGTGTTTACCACTTTGGATTTAAAATGTGAGGGTTCAGCTCGTATCCACGCGGACCGTCCGCCGTTTGTCGTTTCAGCCGGCTGCTGTTTGGTTTGGTTGGAGGACACGGGACGGATATGATGTCAACACACTCAGACTACAACAATAAAAGCGGTAACTTCCTGCTACCGTTGCATAGACTCAAATGAAGCAAACATATTGATTCTGGCATTAAAAAAATCAATTCTAAAATCGTAGAAAAAAAGAAAATCACAATACACAGGTGAATCGATTTTTCTTTCCACCCCTACTAAATACCCTGTGCAGTGCACTTCCCAGGGAACTACTTGGCGATTGGAACGCACCTGACTGCAGGTCTATATTTATTTATGTGTTCTCTATAATTTCACTTTAAGCTGTTATGTTCATTTTGCACTAAACCTCCTAATAAAATTAGAAAAATACTCAGTTCTTTTCATTTGTGAAGTATTTAATGCACACAGGAATATACAAAAATAGGCTTTACCAAGTGGTTATTTCATATAGACTATTTATTTATTGATATACCAGAAAACATGCTATATTGTGATATATATTGTTATTGAGATATGAAATGACATATCAGTGCAGAAGCCATATCGCCCAACCCTCAATATTTCTACTGAATATCTCTTAAGTCATGTATTCGTTAGCAGAGTTCTTCTGAAGATGGCTGTGGTGAAACAGAGTGCATGATAAACTAAGACATGCCTCCTGTTATATGGGGAAAAAAGAGTAGCAGGATATGAAATTACTACCATTCACTACATCAAAAGGCTACATAACTCTGAGTAGTGCTTTAAAGAGTATCAGTTAATCGAGAGCAGGTTGTCCAAGACTTTTGAGTGACAATCATATAATGGAGAGGTATGAGGTCAAAACCACAGTCACTTGTGCTGTCAAATTGTCCTTGGGCAAGACATTGAACCGTCGAGCTACAGAATGATTGACGTCCTTCTGTGAAGGAACACCAGCTGTAGTAAGTGTCTTTCATGTAAATAAATTCTGTGTCGCCCTTCGCAAAAGACAGAATTTCAACATTGAGATGGGTTATTTTGCGATGGATAATAAAGTGCATCACAAACAGGCAGAAGAACTGTCTAGAAAAACTGTTTCAATGAAATGTTGCAGACATTTGGTTTTACAAATCAATAACAGCCAATTTAACATTTCCCTCTTTCTGCCTTTAACTGCTCCAGCCATCCATTTTGTGTAAAGCACAAGACGTGCCTCCGCTGATATACTGTACTAACTCAAGTGAATTTCCAATTTGGCTAAACTGGCTCTGGTAGTGCAATAACATTGGTAGAAAGAAAATAGAGAATGAAAGCTCTCACTCTAAATCTGAATGTTGTGGAGTCTGGGGACTTCATGTCAGGAGCAAGCAGGAGACAAATATATAAATCCCGGCTTCGACAGCCCAGACAGCGCCTGGTTAGAAGTGACAGCACATCAGCTTCAAGCAAATAGAGGATAATGCATCAAACAGTCATTAATTGGACAATGGAGTCGAGGGAACACTGAGTCTGACAAAGGTTGAGGACAGGGTGTCTTCTTGTGATTTGCTTAATCAGGTCCATAGACACCCACTTGCTCAAAGTTATCAAAGAATTCTCCCTCACAAACTTAAGATACACATCCTTAAATATGAATTATGTAACTCCTTATTCACCAAAGAGTGCAATTGGAGTAGCATATCCTTTCAAAGGGACTTTAAAAATGGCCGAACTTAAATAAATAAGGCTGTGGCAAAAAAGAACGTCTTTTTTTGGATGTAGGGCTAAACGATTTGAGGCCAATATAATATGTAATTAATACAATCATCACAAAATTAACATTATTTAGCAACAGCTGCGTAAATGCATTGACAGCTGTTATTATAGGAGGTGAGTGACAGTCATTGACTTAAACTTTCACTTGCTACAGCTTGTTAAGGAGGTCAATTATGCACGTTTTAATTAAAATTGTGGCTCTTTCAATTTTCAAATTCTGATTTCTATACAAACGAACAATTGTTATTCATAGGGCGTTTTGATATTCTCCAAAATGACTACGGAACTAAAAGCAAAACTGATTTTCTCTCTATTATTGTCATTATTAATATTAGTAATCAGGGTCTGAAATTAGCACCCGCCACCTGCCAAATGCGGGATAATTGTTGGCATTGGCGGGTCAAATTGTCAGGCCATCTGCCACTTTGGCAAACGGAAAACGCTAGAGATGGGAATACAGTATTGGTCCCCGTTGAGAACGGGTTCCTAGTTGTCTGATTCCTTGCTATTTCATTCCTCCATGACTACCGGTTTCTCTTTTTGATGCTTTCCAACAGTCACACAATGACGCACACACACACCGTATCATGTTTCAGTTTGTTTGGGACCAGAGCCACGGCGAAGAGAAAAAAAGCACTCAAAAGCAAGGCGCTACTAAAACTAAACCTGATGGGAAGCAACTTATTTATTCCCTGATAATGCGACACTGAACAACAAATATGTGTTGTAATCAAAAGGAGGAGTGATAGTAACGTTAGCTGTTATCAGAGTTACTATCATTAACGGAGGTGCCATTACATTACATTATGAGGCCTTCAAGCTCTGCTCAGTAAAATGACGATTGGGTGAAGGTAAATTACAACGTTATCATAATGTCTCTTAAATTTTTTATTTTTTTTTGGCGAGACACTTGAATAAATCCAGTTGTTTGTAGGACACGTTTTCACAGCAATAAAAAATAGATAATAGAGAGGGAATTATGACCTGTGTAACTCCCTAACACTATTGCTAAGCAACATTAATCAAAGCAAATATTTAAATAATCAATCATTTAAATTGTGTCTTTATGTAAATAACCACTATAGATGACAATAGCAAAGTACAGTATATTACTGTGTAGGCTACAGTACCCTCAGTCTCCCAAAGAATTGGGCTCTCCCCAGAAGCTACAGTGTAATTTGAACACTGGAATTTACTATGCATATAATGTTTTTTATGTAAAATATATCTAACATTGAAGACATCAAATCTAAAATTGTATTCTTTCCTTTAGCGCATAGATTTCAAAAGTGGCAGATAAAAACAAATATTTGCCTGCCACAGTGGCATGCACTGAAAAAATTAATTTCAGAGTAGTAGTAGTAGTAGAAGAAGGTTTTTTGCTAATGTTAAATATGTAGTCTGGTGAAAGAAATAATTTCTGCATATTAACTACTACTACTACCGCCCTCTATTGTGTAAAGCATTTGCCTGGTGGCCATGCTTTACTGATTTTTCTTTTGTGTGTGTATGTGTCTGTGTGTGGGTGTGTGTGTGTTTGTGTGTGTGTGTGTTTGACAGACACCATTAATCACACTTTGAAAATAATTTGCTTGGGATTCCATAGGATAAATTTGTAATTTTCATGAGCTTAGGCATACTTAGTATGCCCCAAACTCTATCCATTTCTCCAGCCATCCATGCATTCAATTAGGAGGAATCCCCGGCAAAGCCAGGTAGGCTTTTCAATCAGTACATGCCTCTCCTAAAGGCATGCGGGAAACCTCGTAATCTACACATAATTGGTGACAACTCACCCATGTTCTTATGCACAATGAATAAAGTGCTGTGTATACGCAATGGGAATCTGAACCACATATATATTTTGTGGGCAGAGAAACTGTAGGTGTCATGAAAAAACATGATTTGATTTATTCATGGAAACTATTCAAATACAAAATCACAAGTAAAAAACGTGCATGTAAACAGTGTAATCCCAAAATTCCCTGAATTGGAATATAACCAAAAGTGGAGTTACTCAATGCCTGTAAATGTAGCCAAAGTAATAGAAACTAACTCCGACACACTGGTGCATGACGTAACTTGGAGGTTTATTGCATTGAGCTGATAAGACTTTGTTTTGACACTACACTGTCACTATTTTTCTATTTAGCATTCATTCATTCTATGATACAATAAATAATGTAACATTAAGAGGAAATCCACACTAAATTATCATGTTCTTGCACTGTACACATTAGGGATGCACCAATACCAGATCGGATAGCGGGCCGATACTGACTCAAATAGCTGGATCGGATATCGGTGACAATGTGGCCGATCTATTCAACTCAATTATATGTTTATATACTATATACATTATATACTGGAATTTGAATTCCTGTTTAAGTTTTTACCAATTTGTTGCTGCATTATAAGGTTTACAGTTGAATTGTAAGTCCTGTTAATTTTGAAGATTTCTTTTACCAAGCTGCTGATGTATGATTAATGAACAATTAAATAGGAATGTTAGGAAAGCATTGTTTGAGTCGAAGATTGAAGATTTTAGCTGGTTTAACACGACAACATCAGACGACAAACACCAACTGTAAACAAACCTGCTCCTGAGGTTACCTGGTTTCATATTTTCCAGTCAGTACAGACATACAATTACTTGTATAGCTCTCCAGTTTTGATCAAATGGATTTACATTACATCCCCGACACTAAATGACAGTCCCAATGAGAAATGAGGAAAAAAAAGTGCGAAAATAGCAAAAGCCAAGCATCTTGAGCCGGGCAAGGGAAGACGACATCACAAGCTGAGAAAAGAATCTATATCTGCATCTATTTCTCTAAAAAAACTGATTTTAAAAAACATTTTAGTTTAAAAAACAAATAAAATTATCATTCAAAGTTGACAAGTTTCAAACCAGAACATGTATTTCTGCAGCAACACTGCACCTGAAATTAATTTCCACATTGCTCAGTTTCACAGTTGTGAAATGGCCACACTAAACAGCTCTGGAGGGAAAACATGTCATGTTTTATCACAGCAGCATAGACAGATGAGTTGGCAAAATTCAAATTAAATCTGTATTCTGCAAACCTGGGGAAACCTTCACTCCTTTCAAATTATGCACTCTGTATTTTTTTTATGTAAACAAACGGTGGGTTTTGATAATGTGCTTACCCCCAAGAGTGTGGTAATTTGTCAAGGTGAGGAGCTTTTCACAAGGCTTGATGAAGAGCTCCATTAATTGTTGAGGTTTTTTGCGGAAGGGGAAGGAGAGGGGGGTGGAGCAGAGAATATAACCGAAGAGGAGGAAAAATAATTGTTGGAAACAGTTTTCATTTCATCAAGCCGTGGAGCCCAAGGAGACAGGGCCACAGTGATGAGAGGTGGGAGGAAGGAGGAAGAGGAGGGGGGTCAGTCGAGGAATTAATTGCAGAGGGGAAATTATTACTGGGCTGCGCGCTGAGGGAGAAGGGATGAAAGAGATGAGGTGGTAGCAAGGCTTCGGATGGAGCAGGGAGGTCAGCCATGATCATTTTAAGAGAGAACGGTAGAGTGTAGGCTTTCTGTCATAAGAAAGGCTACGTGCACATATTTCTGCAGGTACTGTGACGATGATTACGGTTACAAAGGAACACAAAACCTAACAAATTGTAGAAAAAGGTTTTCCTTTTTCCTTTCCATTTCTACACATGAATAGTGCTTATTTTACAACCAAGAGGCCATGATGAGTAAGTAGTATTACTAACACTTGATGTATTGAATGAGAGATAAAGAGTAACTCTACACTAGATTTTTGTAAGATGGAAAAACATAGCTGCACTGGCCTCAATAGGTTGAAAGGTAGGGATGCACCGATACCGATACCAGATCGGCCGATATTGACTCAAATAGCTGGATTAGGAATCGGTGATAATGAAGCCGATCTATTCAGCTCAATTATATGTTTATATTAGGGCTCTCGATCGATTAAAATATTTTAACGTGATTAATTGCATGACTGTCCATAATTAATCCTGATTAATCGCAAAATAATCACACATTTTTTACCAGTTCAAAATGTATCGTAAAGGGAGATTTGTCAAGTATTTAATACTTTTACCTGCATGGGAGTGGGCAAATATGCTTGCTTTATGCAAATGTATTTTATACTTATTATTGGAAATCAAATACAAACACAAAACGATGAAGAATATTGTCCAGAAACCCTCATAGGTACTGCATTTAGCATAAAAACTGAAAAAAAAAAAAAAAAAACTGTATTATTCGGAACGTACCGGATTGTTCTAGCTCTTTTATCATTTGCCTTTACCCATTTAGTCATTATATCCACATAATTGAGGATTATTTATCAAAAATCTAATTGTGTAAATATTTTGTAAAAGCACTAATGGTCAACCCCACAATATCGTTGCAATATTGGTATTGAGGTATTTGGTCAAATATACTGTGATACTTGATTTTCTCCATATCGCCCAGCCCGACCTAGAACTAATAATTGTTCCCGTTTCCTTGATTCTGCCTGCATTATGATCGGATCTCAGTATGCATATTAGTTGGGCAGGGCTAGCAGGCTGGCCAACAAATTTGTTGCGCCCCAGGTCGAGGGAAGTGATGCCACGGACCGGCTTCATTCATTTTGCTGAGCTTGTTTTAGCTAGCAGGAAGAGGTGAAGTTAGGTGAACTTACTACTAATTAAATGGTATGCATTGCACAGTATGCATTGTATTTACACCTGGCTGAAATCCGACCAAAAAGCCATCCGATTGCATTCCCATCACAATGCTTTCTGTGTGTATTTACACCTTGCAGTGATACATGTTAATGTCATGCTGTAGAAAAGCAGCAATTATCAGGGCAAGCCAGATTACTAGACGTTAGGAGTAATGTAAAAAAAATACATGAGAGCAGAAAAACTATAGATGATATATGAGCCTCTAAGTGCTTCTTGAAAGTTTGGGCTTGTTCTCAATTTCAATCAATTAAATATGAAAATTTGACAAGATCACTTCTTGTGGTCCATGACTCAGTGCTTGCCTAGTCTGAAGGAGAAATTCAATTACACATAGCCGCCATCATCTTGGCCTTCATTTAACTGTCATCATGCAGTTTCACAGGGGAAGTTCAAACATTTCACCTCTGCTGATTGATGGCGAGTAGTTGGGTGACTTGAATTGCTGTTCTCACCTCAGTTATAAAACAAGCCACCTCAGCAGATAGTAATTGCTCTGTGCTCTAAGGTTCATCAAAGCATTAAGTTATTGGCTTGATTAAAGTTATTAGTCACATAGAGGGGAAACTGAGCGGCGAGGATCCCTCTCCATTTTTAGAATGTGAATAAAGACTGCAAAAGGACATCACTGGTCCTTAACGCCAAATCAACTGTGAGCTCACGTGTATGTGAGAACAGCGGGGCTGCTGGCAGAAATCCTGCCGTTTCTTAATACTACATTAATCACCAGAAATGTTCAAGAATTAACAGTATCTCATGCATGCTTGAATGCAAAAACACTACATTATTCACTGCGGGAACTAAGGTTTTTCCATTATTGTGATGACTGAGTTATTTAAGGATCAGTTCACCCAAACTGTCAACTGTCTTCGTTGCAGGAAGACGCAAAGCGGGAGCATGACACGTCTTTATATGCAAAGACAAACAGTTTTTGTTCATACTCAATAGAATACAGTTCTCTATAAATCCTATATGAGACTTGTGGATTATCCCTAAGTCACTGGGACATTGTATCTGAAAAGACATCAGTGTTTAGTGTCTTTAAAAGGAATCTTCAAATGGTTTGAGAACCACATAAAGAATGCCCTTGAGCTCCTCTGTTTAGGTTCAATTCAATCAAATACAAACAGTCAGTATGGCTATAGACCTTTTCATTACCATTTCATTGCTAGGGCAACAGAGGGGCGCATTTACAATGTTTATCTTGTCAAATTTGAAAAGGTCTACAGGTAGCCTAAAGACCTTTGGAAACCAAGGCTTTGACTGAAATCGCATACCATGCACTACATACTCAATAGGTGTACTATCGTTCAGCACACTTTTGTGTTAATAAACAGTGGTATGTCACTTCCTGAAAGCCTCCTTGCCGGTTGGAGACGTGTAACCATGGTAACTCGTGCCAACCTCATGTGACCCAAACGACGGTTTGTGAGAATCAAAGTCTGAATTAATTTAAAATATATATTACGCCTACCCAAGTGAAATCTTATACTTACAGTTAAATTGAAGCGTTATTGATGTTACAGAGCTGTCCGTCAACGTCCTTAATGAACGTTGTCGCCAATACCGCATTGCATTTATGCCGCCCTAGTGTCCAGTGTTGCCTACTGTAATATTTCACCGGAAATAGTATGCAATTCACGTACTATTGGTTTCACACTAAGGTTTGTGATTCATACAACAGGTTTGATTTTCTGCGTTTTTTTTCGCATCCGTCAAAAGGCAAAAGACGGTTGTTTGACCACTCAGAGCCACCGTCTGTGCAAACGTAATCACCCAAAATGATATCTGATTAACATTCACTCTGTCTCCCAGCACAAAGCACTTTACGATAAAGTAAGACAGAGATGTGGAATTTAAAGATAGATTGTGGCAGATGATTGCAGAACAGCTTGGAATTAGGGATGGTTGCAAAACAAAAGATGTAGGAAATACTAGACAGTAGTGATTGTGCTCTAGGCAGCTAAACGATAGCTTCCTGTTAATGTCATTCGTCCTTTAGCCCCGTTTGGGCTAGCGCTATCCATTGCACCCATGTATTAATTCAGTTTTGTCTTGAATTGCACATTTTCGCAACGAATATTATAATAAAAGCATCGGAATCAGTGTGTAAGGTTTCTGTGAGTAACATTATTTTATCAGATGTTGGATTAAAAAATGCATGCAACAAATAACCATAAACGGTAATGGTATGGTTTTATTTTTGCTTCCATTGTGACATATGTGCGGGTGAACTTACTCTTTAAGCACGTTTATATATACTTGTAATATACTATAATTTAATTGAAAGACTAACTGGTCCAGGCTGATGAATCACTTCATCAATATTACGTACACGTTACCAAATTCATGATTTCAGCATGTTGGTGGCCGGAGATTCAGGTGTGTTATACCTCGAGCCACTAGTCTCAAGCAGAGATGAGGAGCGGACCACAGAGGTCTAGTAAGCTCACTTCTTTCTAACTCTACAGCCCTCCACCCCAACCAACGTGGTGACATCACTTGTGGCAATTTATCAGACTTTGCGCAGCTCTCTCTAGAGCCACAAAAGGCTTATTCCAACAAGACTCGGTCAAAACCGAGTATATTACTGGACCGTGTATGGTCAGTCTGTGACTTTGTGGCTAAATTGTTACACAAATAGTCAGTCATTGCCTAGTTTCACAGCTTGGTCCGTGTTTCATGAGCTGGAAATGTCACGCTGGATGGACTCATTTGCATAAAGAACTGTTCCCCCGGTTTCATTTTCAAAGAGCAACAGCCAATGAGGAAACTCCAACACTCGGCCGACCAATCGTGTAACTTCATCACTCAGACACTCACTCAGTGACAGAGTTTTGCGTTTGTAGGGCTGGCCCTCTGTGGCCAGCCCAAAATTGGTGAAGTTCCCTTTTAAACTAAGATGGTAAAGTACTAAGCTAAGACTTAAAAAAAAAATACTCTAAAGCACAATTATCGTGAAAACCCTCTTCACTGCACAACTTGTCATATATGGGTCATTTTAACTCACCTGTATGCGAGTAACTGCACTTTCATAACATTGATCTCTAGCATTACAGATGACCCAAATTTGCCATACACTGTAAATACTGTAAGGTTACCCATTAATCTCTGTCTGTGGGCAGATTTTCTGATTTCATTCCCAAAAAAAGGTGCAAAACAGAGTTTGAAGTCTTTCTGTCTGCTAAATATTTTATGTATAGTTGTCTACATATTTAGCAGTGCCACTGGTGATTTTAGGGAACCCAAGAAGCTGAGGAATGACAAAATATTACGACAGCTGTCAACACAGAGTAATCACAGGGCTGCACCATGACAGAAATAAAAAGGAATGCTTTGACATGAAGTTAGATGCACAAAAATGTTTTGCTGATGTAAAATGGTGTTGAAATTGCAAGATTGTTCACCTCAACATCAACTAGCATAAAATGTGAGGCAGCTGTTTGTATATTATAACTCTTCAGACTCAAGCATAATGGTGAGATCTAAAATGTGTCTTTTATTCTATTTGACCTCAAAACCTCATGAATGTTTATTTATAAATTAACTGCACACAGTGTTATAGAGTCTGCCGACAGTATGCTGCCTTTATTTCCCTCTGTTTAAATTTTCTATATAGTATTCTATATTCACTAATTATAAATGACTTGTACATTAGGCCAAGGCTACATGTGAACTTCTGTACTTGTGGTTCTTGAATGGGGCCCATTATTTTATATAAACCTTCATCCATCATTTATTTTTCAAATCATAACAAAAGACGACATCAAAGAACTAGAGGCGACGAAGGCCACCAGCTGCGTCGCCTCACGTCGCCTTTGTCCCGGCCAAAAAGTTGCACTCGAACACACTGCAAAGACGACAGCTGATGACCAACTACTATGTACGTCCTGCACTTGCGTGAGATGAAATAACTCTCCACACCAGCAGGCGGGGGTAATCTGTATTCATCATTCAAAAAGGGAAACCGGAAGGCCGAAGACTGCGGATATACAAGCCGTTGTTGTGATACGTAAATTAAATAAAGCGCCGTTTGCCGACCTTTTTCAAACCACTCTCACTCACCACTTAGCTGCATTCCAGATGTCCATGTCGTTGTGAAAATATCTGTGTATTGGAACGATCAGATGAGATGAAGATGAAAAATGAGAAGAGCTTTCTGTGTTTTTCCTCTTGACTTTACTCATTAGCTTGCTTTCCTCACTTCCACTTCTCTTCTCGTGCACTGATTCGTTTAAGCTGAACCGCCAATAAGAGTGATTTCTTTCAACGCTATTCAACATGCTGAATCGGCACACAGTGAGTTTATGGCATTTTACTCATATTATAATAATTGATATTATGTTTTGTATAGTAGCCTATGGGTTTTATTTCTATTTATTTCACCAACTCAGCTTGTGCATCCTTTAAAAGGTTCTCCAAATAAAAAGGATAAAATCTGCAACGCCCACATCAGGAACGCCACAGTGCTGGCACTAATGGGATGTTTGCTCCGTGTCTGTGTGAAACTCAGAGACAATACTGCGCTTACTTATCACCTGATTTTGCAAGTTTACTGCCCACAAACTGGAGGCCATTGTCTTTAGTGTGAAGAACAACAAACACCATCATCCATCGTTTTATCGTGGTAAACTGTTGGTGTCTGGAAAGATTAAAATGTACATTAAATCTAATCGTTGGGACAAGGAGCATCCTAGTCTGGACACCGGGACAAATGCTTATAAATTGTGACTGATTTAAACAGCCTGTCCGGTCACCCTGTTGCTGGCAGGAGAAAAGAGTTCAGACTTCAGAATATACAGCAGACTACTTTCCTAAGAGAGAGTTAAGTAACCAGACTTTACTGATAAAAAGGAGAAAAGAAAAAAAAAAAGTGATATTTTAATAGCTTAAAAAAGATGGTGTAATTAAAATAACCCTTCTCTAAAAGCATTTGTATGGCTTTGGTTACCTTGAATGCAAAGGTTGAACACGCTTTGTTCCAAGCAGCGCAAGGACACATTTTATTGTTATTGATGAGAATATCAATCAAACGTCAAAAGGTTAATAAAGGCCAATAAATTAATTGATTTATCATTTTGAATGGGCTGTTTGATGGAGAACTCTGTGTATAGGACACTGACATTGTCCCTTTCATTCCAAAACAAGTGCTGCAGCTAAATTGATGGGTGATTAAGGTGGGACAAGATTGATGGTTTCACATCAGCAAAGCTGACCGTGACCATGTGAGGAAAGTTTATGGGCAGCAGAACCGTTTTATCTGAATATATCACTTCCACGTTTTGCATCATCTCCTCCTTTAAGAGCCATTCATGCTAAAGACTTAGCCTTAATCTTGCTGCTCTGTAACACTCTCTGTAAAAGAGATCCCAAATCCCCAAAGATTAGAAGTGCCGAGTCTTTGCTGAATACATTAATAAAACTAATTTCAATTAAACTGTGCACTTTGATAGGACCCTAACTCACAGGTCAAAAAAATTAAAATACACACGACATGGTTATTGAACCTCGAAAATGGTAAGCAATATACCTCAGTAAATAATAGATACAATTTTTTTTTTTTTTCATGCTTTTAACCACTCTTCCCATAATTAAATTTAGTCTTACAAAAGATGTGCCTGTGATGGACGAATATCTGAAGAGGAAAAATACAGACCCTTGACATGATACTGATTAAAGTCCTTACAGACCTAAACCTGATGAAGAGGCCACTAAAAGTGGGGATCAAAAGAAAGCAAAAACGATGAGCGCAAGGGAAAACAGTGACACTTACTGTATCTGTCATTTGGATTTTCTTTCACTGGGGATCCTGCTGCACCAACTATCCAACAGTGCCATGATCTCTAGCAAGCTTAAACCCCATCTACAAACACACAAACACAATATTTTGTTTGTTTGCCTGATCATACTGAGAAACTTTGATGAGGAAGACCACGAAGGTGTCCGACTGAGCTCTCGAAACTACTTAGTAGTTGAACTTGTCAAGTCAAAAAAGCCACACACATTAATATTGCCGAACTGCCAAACCATTATGAACAAGATGGCAGGTTTCACACTGAGTGAGTATAACAATAACTCCTTATAATATTACGTACTATGATAGGCTGCTATGTTTCATTTTGTAACATTCGGGATGGTAGTGTGCCATGAGATTTGTTCAATGTCAAAAGTGTGCTGTGAACAAAAAAACTAATATCCTATATTTACAAAAAGCTAACACTAGACATGTCGGATAACACTTTACATATCAAAGGACAATGGGAACTGGAGCTGAATACAATAGTAGACAATGACGCCCGGGAAAGCAGATGTTCTAGATGTCAAAGAGGGTTTGGGAGGCATCTATGGAAAGAATTTAACTGGAAGGTTAAAATGAGGTTCTTTAAGAGCCCGCTGACAGCCTGTGTCTTTAAAAACAATCTTACTAAAAAATGCTGGAGAACCTGGTATGGTCGGTAACCATACTCATATATTTTGGGACTGCCCAAAAATACAAACATTTTGGAAGAACATCAATGAAGAAATGGAGAAAAAATTCGGGAAACGGACATTCCCCTGGACCCGCTATTGTTCCTATTGGAAGTATCACCCAAACACATATTTACCACAGACCAGTGTTGTATATTGCGTATTCTGTTGATGGTTGCAAGAAAAATAATTACTATTAACTGGATGAAGCCTAACCCTCCCATGATTGTTCAATGGATACAAAAAGACAAACATGTTAGCATGATGGAACACATGACTGCCCAGCTACAACTAAAACTGCCTATTTTTATAAGGAGATGGAAATCAGTTATTGACCATCTTAGTACATTTTTCAGCACTTTATTGTTTAGATGTAGGCCTATTTTTCTTTTCCCATAGGTATATGTATAGGTCGATGTGTGTGTGTTCTACATCTCTACAGTTATTGTCATCATTTCATCTATGTGTGCATAATGTCAGGTGAAGCCCAATCTCAAGGTGATTTTGTTTTGTGTTGTTAATTGTCTGTCAATGTGTGTTAATGGCAACAAAGTTTAAAAAAAAGTGTTCTGTGGCACAAAAAAGGTGGAAAAACATGGCACCATGACACTAACACACACACACGTCAGTTTGTTTCAATACCGTAGATAAGCAAATGTACATGGTATTGTAACCGTCCATTACAACCATAGTGCTGTGAGTAACTTGCTGACGGGTCAAAATCAAGCCTGGCTGTTTTCCTATTGCATGCCCTAATATTGCCCCCAGTATTATATAGTATGTACTATTTGGTTGTTCTCTTCATTAACGTAAAGTAGAGAGCTACCGTGCTGAACACACAAAAAAACAAATCAAATCTGAAGTCACCGGTCAGCTCGTCATTCAAGTAAATCAGTGGAGAAACAACAAGGCAAAATGACCCTTCTACAATGTAGTTTATGATTAGGCAAAGTGGGCTTTGTTCAAATTAATTTGATCAAAATGATTTTCCATTCTCATCTATTCAAACACGATTTTTCTTTCTCAAACAGACACATGCTGGGTATCACAACAATAATTCTAATGACTTTCACCTGCCTGCATCTCTTTTGATTTACTTTGATCCTTGTGTGCTCTCACCTCCCTCCATTTTCCCTAGACCCTCCATGTGTTCACTGTAAACTCTGGCAAAAAAAAAAATGATTATATTGTCAACAGTGCTGCTGAAGAGTTAATTTCCCACCCATCAATCCTCTCCTGCGGTGCAACAGAGCAATATTATCCTGTTTACATTCCAACCAATATCACTGAGCTAAACCTGACAGTCTTATCCTGAAATAGACACATCTGGTTGCAAATACGCAAAGGATACTGTATGTAACTAATTTATTCCTATATCCATTGAATCTATCTCAGTATTATAAAAGTCATTATACTGTACTAGTGCTTAGAGTAAAAGTGCATCCTCGCGTCTATGCTTGTCAACACCTCTCAGACGAGCTCACCTTTGTTAATTACCAGAGAAGATTCAACACCACTCTGGAGGGATGATGGATCACAATATGCATCCTTCAAGGCAATTATACCTTTGTAGCACATGTAATTAAGTAGGGAAATATAATGTAGCAAATTAATTATGATTAATGGAGCTAATTTGAATGGACAGATTAAGTGCAGTGATTTAATGCTCTCATCTTTTACCTTCTTTATGAAAGCCATCTCGGTCTGAATGTCCTCGCTGCCTCTCAACCACACATCAGTCTCTTGAGACCTGAAGGTGACGGAAGAGAGATGGTACAGATGACAGCCCTGCCAAGAGCTTAATTTAACACTTACATTTTCACATTTCATAAGCACAGTCCTACATTGTCACAGTTTGGACAAACAATTAGATGTGATGTGATGGCACCAGTGGAAGGTGTGGATGTGGGAAACCAAGCAAATATGCAAAACTCCCTTTGCATTACAATAGAGCTACAATGATTAATCGATTTCTTGTCAACTATTAAATTAATCGGCAACTATTTTGATAATCTATTAATCGGTTTGAGCAATTTTTTAAGAAAAAAGAAATTCAAAATGCTTTGATTTAAGCTTCTTAAATGTGAATATTTTCTGGTTTCTTTACTCCTATATAACAGTAAACTGAATATCTTTGAGTTGTGGACAAAACAAGACATTTGAGGACGTCTTCTTGGGCTTTGGGAAACATTGATCAACATTTTTCACCATTTTCCCGACATTTTATAGTCCAAACAACTAATCCATTAAATGAGAAACTAATCAACAGATTAATCAACAATGAAATTAATCGTTAGTTGGAGCCCTACATTACAACTTTGAGGAATGTACTACTTTTCTTTGACACTTTGTAATACTACATAATAATACTTTTCAAAGAGCTCTGTTACATCATCATCATTATCACTAACACTATTTAACCACCTCATACACATCTTGAGCATAGACTGAATATAAGAAGTGGACGTAGTCACTGTAACGTCACCCACTGGTTTGTGGACTGTTCTGCATTTTGGCCGTCGACATCTTAGTTCATGGCCGTCGTCATCTTGTTTTTTTGCAACCAGAAGTGACCCAAGAGGATGGAGCCAAATGCAACCGAATGCTGAATAAGACATTTTAAAAAAATGCTGTGGTACCGACCTGTCAATCACAAGGTAGCCATGCCCCAAAGCATACCCTGCTTTATGGTCTATTTTACTCCAAATGGGACCATAATTTACTAAATGAACATCACGCTGTATTGAAGAAGACTTAAAACTAGTGATTGAGACCATAAACTCATGTTTAAAAATGTTTACTGAGGTAATAAATCAAGTGAGAAGTGGGTCATTTTCTCATAGACTTCTATACAATCAGACTATTGCCTAAGTATCCGACCCTACTTGGAATAGCCAATGACTGAGATGACACTTACAAATTGGCTAGGTAAATAATGAAGCTACCTGTGATTGTGTCATTAGCTACTCAATTACCACAATAGGATCCATCACACGTATAAACACACAGACAGACGCCTTCTTTTAAATGGGACTGCATCTGCCAGACCACTTATTCAGTAATGTCCTTGTGTTGCCGAGCCCTACGGGCCAAATGAATGCATCAGTGGTTGTCTTTAACGGTATTGAAAAATTGACATGTAAACAAACATATATGTCAATTACGTTGCTGCAGAGCAGTGATTGAGATCGACGGGTTAAGGCATATCAATTGAAAGACCTGTCAGACTAGTAACGTTTAGCAAAGAAGAAGAAAATTGCCTCGGTGGTTAGATTAAAAGAGGAAGTTGCCCAGCGTATTCAAACATGATAAGCATATGTCATTCTTATTATGTTGTCTAATCTTGTACAGATAGAGGTAGATGTATAGTAATTAATTAATTCAAAGTCTGTAAAGTTAAGCAACAAACTGTGTCCTATTTGTTTTATATCTACCTTTTGATTGAGTGAAATATTTTTCAAAATAGCTCTGCTAGATCTTTTTTCATAGAAATTATAGTAGTTCATTACCGAATTATAAAACTTAAAACTTTGAATTATTATGCAATTAATTGCAAAATCTCAAAATCATCAAAAACAAAAGACCATCAGATTGGTGATAGACCTTTATTTATGCATGTTTGTGTAATGCCTGGAAGCATAGAGGAAAAAGGTCAAACACTGTCTGGAAGACAATGGCCTTTACTTCAGTATTTCTCTCTCAGTCTCCTCTGTCGCTTAGCTCTCCAGCTTTCACATAAAGCAAAAGGAAGTCATTTGCCAATTTCAAAAATGACTACTCCCAACCAGCCACTTGTGCCCTGTGTGCGATTTACGTCTGAGTGTGTGTGTGATTTGGTCTGTAAGGATATGCCACGGCCATGTGTTTGTGTGCTGGACAGCTATTGTTGAGCGGTGTGCGTCTGTGCTGCAACCTGTCTGACACTCTTCTCGTTAGTTTGCAAATGCCCTGTCCTACAAATGACAGGCAGACACACGGGAGTGTGAATTAGAATTCACCTCTAATCACTTTCTAATTCACCTCCTGTCACTCCAGAGGCTCGCTCACAGCTCCGTTTCTGCCACATAAGCGTTTTGTAGGTGAATGCTGATGTGAGGATTTCGAGCACAAGAAACCCCTCCACACACACACACACACACACACACAGTTGTAACTATAGACTGCAGGTTCACATTCGCTTGAACGGAGTAAACAAACACTCTCTAACTATATGCACAGTCACCGCAGTGACCCATTGTGAAACAAACTTATGGACCTGTAAGCGACTTACTATTTATCATATACATTAGGGTTCAAAGAAAATATTGATACACATGAGTATTGTGATATTATGTTGTGCAATACTGTATCGATGCTCCAAAACATCATTGATTTTTAGTTAACCTCTTAAAAATCAGACGGCCCGTCATCAAGCCCGGCCGCTATTCGATCTTTTGGAAGTAGCGGGCTCACTTAAAGCTAGAGTGAAGTTACTGGCCTCATATGAAACTAAAACCTAAAGAATCCATGGTACCAAGCATGTCATACTAGCTTGTCGAGAATGAGCTGAAATCACACTCCAATGTTACGCTAAATTTTGGCAAGGAAAAACTGTCATGGCCATATTCAAAGGGTTCCCTTGACCTCTCACCTCAAGATATATGTGAATGAAAATGGGTTCTATGGGTACCCACGAGTCTCTCCTTTACAGACATGCCAACTTTATGATAATCACATGCAGTTTGGGGCAGTATAAATGTTAGTTTGCCTATTGTAAAATGGTTTATTTCTGGTGTGTTCTCTATACAATAGACAGAGTTTTCCTAAAATTAAATTGAAAAAGAAATCGCAATATATCGCAATACATTGAATCATTACCCCTTAAACCTGATACGTGTCGTATCGCCAGATTCTTGCCAGTACATTACCCTAATATACATTATATTTAACTTTATTACATATTGGTCAATATATTTCTTCTGTGCAACACAATACACAAACTATTAAGTTTCTTAATTTCTCTTTCCACAAACATTTCTTTCTTTCCCCTCCAAATCCTACATTTATTTGCAAAGGAAGGGAAGTGGTTTTGCTTTTGAAAGCAATTTCAGCGCTGATTTCACCACAGTGTGTGTTCTCTATCTAGCGCCCTGTGGTGCTAACAGCTGAAACAACGATAACATGTATTGTCCTTCGAGCACACACGCTATGCTAAAGCATTAGCCAGCTCTGTGGTGGTTTAAATTAACACTTAGGCACGGAGGTGAAATTGCTCTCAGTCTTATCAACATTAATTTGGTCAAAAAGCTTTTGCCTTAAAAGGTTAAGCCTGAAAGAGTTCATTATTTTAATGAAAGACACAATATCTGAATCATTATGCAGGACTTTAACAGGTGACCTGTTTGTTTACAACATTAACATATATTATAGCGATTAGTGCATTAATAATAGCAGTAAGAGTAATAATGTTGACAAGTATTATCAGGCAACTGTGATGAACTCTAAATTGAGCATTGAACGGATGTGTATGCATTCAATGTTTAGATAACTATGGCAATGCTTTCTGTTATAAAAATGGCTTAAAGGGTCAGTTCATCCAAATTACACAAAAACTTCACATGTCACACACCCTGAGTGGTATGCAAGCAGATTTTGAAATATGACTCCCTGAAATGTCTCTTTTTATGGGGATGTTTCTGTATGAACTGCTCTCAGTGAGGTCTGAAGAAGTGTTGAAACAATAAGTTGATCAATTTGTTGACACAAAGAAAATTAATCAGAAATTAACGTTGATTATCAATTCATCGTTTAAGGCATTTTCTCAAATGGCAGCTTCTCAAATGTAAAGAATTGCTGCTTTTTGCTGTTTTATATCATTGTAAACTGGATATCTTTAGGTTTTGGACTGTTGGTCTGACAAAACAAGACATTTGTGCATGTCACTGTAAGACTGGAAAGGATATTTTTTCACAATTTTTCAGAAATATCACTGGCCAAATCATTAAAGAGGACGTATTATGCTTATTTCCAGGTGCATACTTGTATTTTGGGTTTCTACTAGAACGTGTTTACGCTTTAATGTTCAAAAAGGGCTTTATTTTTCTCATATCGACTGTGCTGCAGCACCTTTTTTCACCCTCTGTCTGAAACACTCTGTTTGAGCTCCTACCCCCAAATTATTATGCAAATGTGTTACTTGGTGACATCACCACGTTACAGAGGAAATGGCGGGACTTCAAGCAAGGCATTTCAGGCGGTTCAGGAGCAGTGTTTCTCTTGGGGAGAGTAAATCCCTTTGGCGTGGACTTTGGGCTTTGTAACTTTGCAGACCTTTTACATGCACAAAAAAACTATATAACACACTAAAGGAAAGGGAGTAATGCACAAAAGCATAACAGGTCCTCATTAATCGAATAATGAAAAAAATCACCATATTTATCAATTATTAGAATAATGATTACTTGCAGCCCTAAATGGAGAATATAAGTAACCAGAACATTGTTTCTGGAAAGAAATATCGCTGTTAGGAAAATAAAACCAAACCTGACCAAATAGCACTAAGTAAGTGCGATTTTGTTTGTCAAATTTAAGTCTCAAACTATACCTGTAAAACTATAGACATAAAGATGTCTCCTAAAATATTTAAAAATAAAGAACAGCCCTAAATTATTCAGTACAGCTATTAAGTATGATCTTAATCTTATTGTATTTTGGGCTCATAAACTTAACTATGAAACAAGATAACAAGGTGCTCATAACAGCATGTGGTTGTCAGACCATGACAGGAAAACAGTAAATAAATGGAGTAAAGAGTTTGATGAGGAAAAATGCTTATGAGACTTGCAAACTATTAACAAGGGAGTTGCAGCAGAGTAGTGTGTGTGTGTGTGTGTGTGCGTATGTGTGTGTTTGAGAGAGAGAGAGAATCACAGATGGGTGTAGGCAGGTTGCTGCAGTAACTGTAAGTTATTAGTCACCAAGGACTGAGGCTGAACTCAATCATTCGTCACCTTGAGAGGCTAAACAGTGAGGTAAACAGAGAGTCAGGATGTGCTCTAGTAGGCATCATCACTAAGATCACAGTGCATTATTGGCTTAGAGGTACGCCACTATAATTACAATGCAAAATGACAGATACATTTCATCTAGCTGAGCCTGAAAGAGGTACACAGATTGATAAGAGATACTTCCTCCAAGGGCAGAGTCAAGGTTTTATTGCATAGCTTATTCAAATGAGTAAACATCAGCGTTAACAGCTCTAACCTTAGACTTTCCTTCACATTTGTTTCCACCTTACAACACTCAGTGATTAACTTGAGGCGTATGTTGAATAGATTAGGTTAAAGTTGGATTAATCTAAGCTTTTCTGGACATTTTTGTCACCAAACATAAACAAGCAGGAGCTAGGTTGGCAACAATCAATTTAAGTGTTTCTCCTTCTAAAAGAAACTGCAAATCAATCAAATCACGGAGGGATTTAGATAAACTCAACGGCATGTGAAGCAGCACTTAGACCTTTTTGAAGTACAAGGGCTGTTTCTGAATATGTTGGGGTCCTAAGTGACATCTTACACTAAAACCACCACCACCACCTCTCTGGCTATGGCCTCAAGGCCCCCAGTCATTTTAATATCCCTGAATGAAAAGGAACAGCAAAGCATACATTATTAGCAATGAAGTTTTTAAATAACAAATAAAGCACATTAGGAAAACCTTAAACTATTTACAAGAAAACGTTAAAGAAAATTAAATTGCACAAATATTAGTAAAAGAGAATAGCACTAATCCTTTCATTGTAAATTACAAAATGATTCAACTGCATTATAAAAACAATAAATTACTATTTGTTAGGGCTGTCAAAGTTAACGCGATCACAACGTGTTATGGGAAATTCGTTTTAATGCCACTAATTTCTTTAAAGCATTAACGCAACTTGTCTTTTTTTGCCAGTTCTTTCATGAACTGAAAAACACACCGTGAAAGGATTAAAGTTGTAAGACGAAAACAAGGACAACGCTGTAGTACCGACCTGTCAATCCCAAGGTAGGTAAGTATATATTATTTCTGCATCCATGTGAATTTTGCCTGAATAGTAGAGGAAGTTTCACATTGACATCTTCCCGCCTACTGCCAACAAAATCAAAAACACTACATGTTAAAAAAATAAGAAATTGTCCCACGGGTCAAAGGGAATATTTTAAGCATCTTAAAACAGCGTGGGAGGAATTTTTAGTGGGGAAATTATTTTTTGACTTCAGTCATTGCGAATGCTGCTGCTGATAGCTGACGGGGCTGTTTCCAAAAATCCATCCGCTGTAAAACATTGTGTGGGAGTCCATACAGATGACACATATTGCATTATATTATAGTCAGCGAAGGGTGATATGCTGTAGAGCTTTTCATTAGTGACAACAAAAGGGTATAAGTAAACGTATAAATACAAAGTAAGACGTGTCTGATCAACCATCCATTTGACATATTAACAAAACAGCGGTGCACTTCTTATTTAAATGCTCTCTTAGCAGCATACAAGTTAAAAACCATCACTGACAGACACTAGATCTCTGAAACGGATAAAACATGAGTTGCAGATAACAACAGGCCTTTTGTCCACTAGACTTCCCTTTGTGGTTGAAAATTGCTGGCAGGAGGTTTGGAAATGCAGGGATGAAGCACTTGAGTGAAGTGAGGAAAAAAGCACTGCATGTAGGCTTTGTCCCTATGACAACATCTCACCTATCCATCTGAAGTGAAAAATGCAGCACTTACCACTACCAAAACCATAAAATATTCTTGCAACAAACACAAAATAAAAGTGCTCTGAAAATGGAAATTGGGCATCTGACTTTTTCAAAAAGTGGGTCACATGTAGGTGTGCAATCTCCCTCCCTGCTGTAAATGAAAAAAAAAAGTATTGGCGATGGGTGAAAAGGTCCAATAGACACCACACAATCTTAAACAGGAAATAGATCCAGACAAGCAGACAAGACTGGTCAAAAGGGCATTGTAGATGAAATTGATGAGCAAGGCAGCCGAAAAAGTTCAAGCATCTGGAAATACTTGAAAAGTTGCATTGACTCATTAAAACTGTATCTATTGCCAGTAGTTTAGCAACAGCCTTTTCAATGATTTTTGAGACAAAGGGTTGGGCTAATTTAGAGATTGGTCTGCAATTATGAGGGAGTGTTGGATCAAGGTCAGGTTTCTTTAAAAAGGGGCTTGTTTGAAATAGTGTGGGAACAAACCGGAGACACAGACTCATTTGCAATATAGAGAAGACAAGGGGCAGTGACTTCAAATACTGTACCTCTTTGAACAATTTGGAGGGTAGAGTGTCAAGGCCACAGGAGGATAAGTGCATATGTGACACAGCGTTGCCAACTTCGTGACTTTCTCGCTAGATTTAGTAACTTTGCAGACCTTCATAGTGACTTTATTTCGAAAAGATGACTAGCGACAAATTTAGCAACTTATTCAGACAGCTTTGGCTCAGAGGGTAGAGCAGGTTGTCCACCAATCGGAAGGTCGGTGGTTCGATCCCCGGCAGCTCCGGGTCACATGTCGATGTGTCCTTGAGCAAGACACTTAACCCCAAATTGCTCCCGAAGGCATAGCCATCGGTGTGTGAATGCTGACATGTAGTGTAAAGTGCTTTGAGTGGTCGGAAGATTAGAAAAGCGCTGTATAAGTCCAAGTCCATACAGTACATACAGTCTTTCCCATGCATGCTGCTCAGAGTAATCGCAGTGACTGGCTATTCTGCCAACAGTGTGGGGTCTCTCTCTATTCTCCTCTTGCGCCATGAGCAGGTAGTCAGAAGGTGTGGGGCAGGCAGGAGGACGCCGCTCGCCGGAGGAATTGGAGTTCAATTGTAGTGGGTTTCTATGGTTATGTCTTCTATATACTGTATATAATACACACACATCTTTACATTCTTCTCTTGAGTGGTGCAGGGATGACGTCATTTTGAAGGCCAACCCAGAAGTTAGAATCACACTGGTTCCCTTAAAATAAGCTCTGTGACAAAACACACGTTTTTGATACTTACTGTACATGTTTTGTTCCGTAAGGTAATCTTCACAAATGAATACCACTTTTATGATATTTGAAGAGTGAATGCAATCGCCAGAAGTGCATGGCTAACGTTAGGCTATAAACGAACTACACCACGGTCGCATAAACATGAGTATACACAACGAGGCTGTGAAGGCGGACGTGTCAACGTGATGACGTTTTTTAGTCTCATTAAGCCACTTGTTAGCAAACGCCTTTTTTTATGACATAAAATTCACAAGTGGGGTATTTACTGACGTATTTCATATCGCAGAGCAAAACGTTAAAATCTCTTAATGTTGTGTTAACCGCAGACCTTATTTCAGGCATCTAACTAAAAACCCATTCAAGTGGACTCCTTCCACTCTATAGATACTGATTTTTAAATACTTTTGCATAAATAAATAGGAAAATGAATACATAGTTTTATAAAGTTAATAAATAATTGACTCTCTATAATACACACACAGCATCTATTTTCTCTGATTCTTCGGATATGTAGTTTATTTGAGCGTCTGGAGGAGTTATACATGAGGTAGAGGGTGTTATGGAGGCTTTGATAACCTTAACCTTTCTAGCAAAACAGGCTAAAAAGTTATCACAACCTTCAACAGAAAAACGCCCAAACAGTTGAAGGATCAATGGTGTTAAACAGAACTCTGGAGTTACGCTTTTTTGCGGCTGTGATATTTGTAAAATACTTACATCTCTTGATTAATAAATCATAAGCAGACAATAACTCTCTCGTATGAAGGAGGTAGATTAGTTTTCTTCCACCTTCGTTCTGCTCTTCTGCTTTCTCTTTTTAGTTGGCGAGTATCATCACTTACCCAAGGTGATGGATTTAACTGCTGCCTTGACCTTGCCCTAATGGGAGCAATGTAATCTAAAACTGATGAACATCGGACATTAAACTGATCAACCAGGTCATTTACATTATGAAACTTAGTTAAGCTGCTACACTGGGCAGAGAAAACAGAGGGAAATCTGTCAGCAGATCTCTCATCAAGGATGCGAGAGTGAACTGTACGTTTTGAGGAAGGAGCAGCTACTTGAGGAGCGATATTGAACATGACAGATTTGTGATCAGAGACAAAATCTTTCAAGGTGAGGGAGTGAGGGATGCTGTTTCAGGTTAGAAGATTCACAAATACTTAAAAATTCATATGCAAAACAATTACTGTGGTTGTCCGCATAAATATTAAAATCTCTAGCAATATGATTTTGTCATAGCTAAGAGCAACAGATGAAATAAAATCTGAGAAATCAGATAAGAAGCAATTACTGGGTTAAGGGGGGGAGGGCGATAAATATGAATACAGCACACAGGGGTGGCACAATTGACTCTGAACATCAGTACTTCACAACTAGGTGGTTTCTCCACTGAGATGAGGCTCCAGTTCAAATGCTTTTTAAGAGCCACAGCAAAGCCACATCCACAACTAGTGAGTCTGAGGGAATTAAAAATACATATATTTGGGGGAAAAATATCAGAGAATGAACTGATGTCATCAGACCTAAGCCAGGTCTCTGTTAAAAATAGAAAATAAAAATGTAGGTTGTAATAAAATCATTTAAAATAAAGGTCTGATTTGCTAAAGATTTATGAGGGCTAAATTAACAGACATGGTGAGACTCCTAGGTTGAGGAGCAGTTGTGATTTGCTGGAGATAACGGAAGTGATCCTTCTGATGAACCATTTTTTTAGAGTTATTGACAGAGGGTCTCCTACTTGTGAGAACTGGTATGGTGAATAAAACCAACAAGTAGCAACACAGATACTGAGAAGTAGGAGTGTCACGATTTAGATTTTAAATCGGAAATCGATTGAAATTAGTTTCTGATCTCGATCAACGAAAATAAAAGCAGGATTCGGCGAAGAAAAATACAGCTTGACTCAAGAAATGTAACAGCCACCTCACTCATGGTTAAAACTATGAACCAGCACAAATATCACATTTTACTAACATAAGCCACCATGTTCTGAACAGACACTATACATCACAAACATTTGCATTTTGGAACATAAAATGGCAAACTAGCACTCGGGACTAGGCAGGTATGATATGAAATGTAGGCCGTCCTTGTCGCTACAATACTCAGGGCACTTCCTGCATGCCCATTTTACACTGCATGAACTAGCAGCAGACTTTAGTTAGTTATTAGGTAGTTAGTTTCCTTGCTCATCATGGCTCTCCTACGCTTACTTGGTTTAACATTAAGTCACTGCATCTCCCGACAGAACAACACCACGGTTGAATTTCAGCCTACTACATTTTTCAGCTCAACATTGTTGAATCAGAGCAGCTGATATTAGTAGCGAGGGCAACATGCTAGCAGGACTACCGAGTGCCGTCTCCAGCTCCGCTTGCTTTGTTTAAAATCGAAAATCAAATAGAATTGTGGATTTGGAAAATTGTGACACCCCTATTGAGAAGCCACTGATCCATACTAAAAATGCAGCTAAAATTGTCACAGGATATCTTTCTTTCTTTCTTTCTTTCTTTCTTTCTTTCTTTCTTTCTTTCTTTCTTTCTTTCTTTCTTTCTTCCTTCCTTCCTTCCGAAAGGGACCAGAAAAAAATGCATTTGTTTCCAAGGCTTTCAATCTTTTCTGCCAGAGTCTCAAAGTTCCACTTAACAGACTGTTGGAGCCTAGTGTCATTTGTGCCGATGTGCACAATAGCAGCGAGGGCAGTCGGGAGGTGGTCAATAAGAGCGGAGGCGAGTTCAACGATGTCCAGGATTTCCGCCCCTGGTAGACAGTAGGTGATTCCGTTTGGGACTTCAACAAAACTAATTATGGGCCTCAGGCTCTCCATCAACAAAGCCACCACAGACGGAGAGATTGGCCAGACCTAAGTGGGGGGGCTGTATTGACCGTGGCGTCATCAGTGTTGTTGACCACAGGTGCGCCCACACCAGATGCAGGTTTCACGTGGTGAGCGGTGGAAACATGGACTGCATCGTGGGCAGATGGTTTAGCGACAGGGGCTTGCAACCCGGCAAGTGGGTCGGAGAGTTAGGACTTGGAGCCGAGCGATTCCTAGCCCACGGCACAACTCCGTTTCGCAGTGGGGGTCGCGTTGTCGGCTAGCTGCGCAAAAGAGTTCGACAGTGACAGAGCATCGTCATCCGTGTCTGGGTCGAAGAGAGGAAGTGAAACCCTTCTCCTCTTTCCTTTACTACCGAAGCCCAAGAGACTTCCCTGTGAACAGAGACTGGACTGGGTGGCTCCAAAGCAGCTAGCCACTCTTGGTTTAGTCTGTCACTGGAGAAGGTCACTGATGAGGCTTTCAATGGGTGATATTCTGTATGATTACTGCTGATTTTCATAAAACCAAGGAGTTGCACTGGGGAGACCTACATAGTCCCTTTGTTCATGTGTGCAAAATGAGACATCACTCATCAGACTTTGACAAAATGATGCATCATACTGACAGATACCTACATTTCAAATTAAGGTGACACATTTAATGCTGATTGGTCACTAGAGGCATCATTTGTGTCCCATTAACTATTGCCTAGTGGATTCCTGGAAGCAGTTAATAGAACATTCATTCAAATAGCATCGGCACTGAGTATTTTGCCACTTAATGACATTAACTGCATTGCTCTAATTGGATGTTTGAGACCATGGTTTGTTAATCACTTTTCTTTTTTTCTCGCTTTAACTGCCATTTTGTGTTCTTATACACACATACCACACACACCCTGTATTATGACATACATGTGAAGTCCTTTAGAAAGCCTTTAGTTCTTAATTGACCCATTGGATGATTTGATTTTATACTGTATATTCAAGAGAACAGCAGATAAAAACAGTTTTCAACAACATCTGTGATCCCTATAGCAACTTTGATTACCTGCGACTCAAACAGAAAACAAAGCTTGTTTTTGTCTGTGATTTGACACGAAAGTGCACACAAATGAATGAAATGTAGCAGGGTAAATGATAGTGTTACACACACTTGACTGTCTTTATATCCGGAGAAAGATGGGGTAAATTATTCCCTCTGAAGCTGAGTATGCCTTAACAGAAAGAAGAGGAGAAAGTTAATTGGCCGTCTCCTGGCCAACTGGGATCTCTATTCACTTTAACATGCAAAAGAACCACTAATTATAAGACACAATGCACTGCTATCTCCTGGCTCCCAGCATACTTTGCAGGTCAGACAATCAGATGCTCCCTGTAAAATCAAAGAAACACACATCACGGAGGAGAGGCTGTAATTAGCCTTCACTCTGCAATGACATGGTAGTCTGGATGTTTGAAAACATGCTGAGTGATACTATGAAACTAAAAGAGAGCAACCTTGTCTCCTAAAAAATGCATTCTTATACGAATAAGCAAACATCTTTTGTTGGGGAAATGTACTGTAATGCCACCCAGATTACGTTTCAAATAGAAATGTTGATGCAATGTAAAGATATCGAGGAGTAATGTCTACCTGAGCAGAGAATGAAGTCATTATTCCTCTCTGCGTGTTGTAATCCGAGCTTCTCTGTGCTTTGTTTTCATAGCCGGGGCGGCCGTGAGTACATTTTAGCGCATGCGAGTCTCTCTGTTGTGCCCCACTAGCTAGCTAATGGCCGCCGCTCTGCATTGCGCTCATACGGCGGTTACCAGTGATAACACCGTCCCGACCCATGCCGTCATCACGGAAGTGTAGCACCCACCCTCCAGAGCTAGACATCATGGCTAAAGCAGCACTCTAACTTTGCCATGGTCAGGAAACGTTATCATGTTGCGGTATCGTGCGTTCAAGCCAGCCGTCACTCGCATCTCTGTGGTCAAATCAGTCAACGCTACAACTGTAGAGCACCCATATACTGACATTTATGTTAAATGCATTCAAACAGCCCCGATGGAGCTGACCATGGATGTATAAAGAGAACGGAGCTGACGGGAGAGCTAGCGACGGACTTGGCGAAGTTAGCAGGAGTATACACTTGTGACTACATCCGGTTTTCAAAATAAGGTGCTAACAAAGGGAACTGTTAATACAAAATACATATATGGAAATAAGATTGATTGGATTATATTCACCAGAAGTATAAAACATTACATGTCCCTTATAAATTAAAAAGAAAAAAACACTAATTTGGGTTGCTGGAAAAAATATATATACTGTAAATAATTCCTGGTAATGACTGACATATTTGATTTCAGGACATCTCTGACTACATACATGCTGAAAAGCAAACATTTTACTGTATCAATGTAGATATTTGTATATAAGTGTATGATTCAACTTTTTCTCATGGTCTACTGTTAAAGAAACAAAAATTGCAATAAATAGTAATATCGAATGGCAACACTTGTAGAATCACATAACTTAAAAATTGTAATGCATATCAAATCGGCACAGAAGTATCGTGATAGTATCAAATCGGGGTGTAAACACCGTTAGCTCTGTTTCCATTGTTTGCGCTGTTCATGCTGTTAGCACTGTTAGCTACTAGGATGCCGTGATGTATGTCGAAAGCCCTGTGGAGGCAATAGATATGCCCTTAATTCAGTATTAAGCACCTTTAAATACATAAACTAATTAAACATCAAGACAGCATTAACTAGGCAGACATATAATCAAAGTTGTGGAATAAAGTTTGAGCTTGAAAACTGAATCTTCAAAAGTGGACAGTGGACAAATAGCTATCAGGATTATGGGTCTTTGAGTTTGTAAGAAAAAAAAAAAAACAGCCAAGGTCAGAGAGGGATAAGGCTGGGTGAGTTTTTGTTTACCTCACCTGTTTCCAGAATAAATTTAATATTTATGAAAAAGTAAGCACCAAAGTTAAGAGATGTCACCCTCCTGCAGACAGGGAGTTACAGTGAATGTCATACTATTAAAGGAACATCACATCTGAATACACAGAATACAATGTTACTGAATTATAACACCTGCTCTCTTAACTGTTTGACAAACACCTGCACATTCATCCAAAACCTGCATTCTGTATCTATAGACGAATCCAACGACCGATTTATGTGTTCCACGATCTGGCGGCGCGGCCAGTACTATGGTGGCAAGTCGTAGTGACTCTACTGTCTGTTAACTGTGATAACTGGTGACTTTCAGCCAAAAGCGTCCATGGTTGCTCTTAGTAACTTATGTAAATGGTTGCTGTAGATAATAAACACAGATGTGTATGTATTTAAAACGGATTAAAGTCAAAATTAAGGCTTTTACAAGAGCAAATGTTATGTTTGTATTTTTATACTGGGGAAGACTACATGATGCTATTGAAAGCCCGGGAAAAAGCTGGTAAGTTGACTTTGAGTTAAGATTTTCTTTTTGGTCAAACTACAGTTTCCAAGGTTGAAAATGAACAGTCATGCTCAACCATGCGTATTTCTTATTCATATGAAAAGTCTATAATATACATTGATATATATTCATTAGAAAATAATTAATCCTAACTTTCTGACAGCATTCAGGAAAAAAAAAAGTTCACCTCTTTTTGGAGATAATGGTTGATGTCTCCATTTTATAATTAGCTGTAAAAGAGTTTCATCTTCGCCAAAGTTTGGAAGCGGAAACTTCACAGAGAAAGGTCACGTCTTTGCTCTTGACCTCTGTTAATCACAGACTTCCTAATGATCAGAACTAAAACAAAGTCTGTTTGAAGACACTAAAGCATGACTGTGGTAGTTACTGCTTCTGTACTTTGGCAGTCATGAGGTAATGTTTTCTTTTAATCTTAATGAATCTGTTAGCGAGAACAATATGACAGAAAAATGTTGTTAATGAGCCCATGAAGAGCTGCCACTTGTCGGTCCTGACAGATGGTTGAAGAGACGAATCCATCAGGTGAACTGTGAGTATTTGTCTGTATTTCCAATGCAAGGCTGAACTTTTCTGATGTTGAATCCACCCTTGAATTCCTGGTATTTGTCCATTAAACCTCATTCAATTTGTTCTATCTCTTTGAAAAAGCAGTTTGGCTCTATTCTATGGGTATTTACAGTAAGATGCATTACGTAACCGGCTTTAGCTGGAAATGATAGAGGATGAGAATCAAATTTGATGCATAATTATTTATAATTTATAAACTACTATGATATTCACTTTGATACCCCCAGACATTCTGCAACCCAACGCAAACTACTGAGACACACACACACACACACAGTTATATATTCTGTACTGGAAACTGGAACAAGCCTTTAGAGTATTGGTATTTCAATGTTTTTTGTTTGCTTTTTCACAAACAGTACATATATAACAAAGTACTGAAATAGCAGAGAAATTAGTACAGTATTAAGTATTGTCTGGTGCAAAAATTACGTTTTAATAGTTGAATTTAAACCAAGAAACAACTCAACAAAAGGACAACTACGCAACAGGTAATGAAGTCTGCCATACATGTATTTACTAATATATTAACGCTTTCAATCAGTCTTAAAATAAAAAACATATTCACAGTTTTTACAGTGGAAAGCTAAGGCTTCTATCTTTCGCCTCATCACATTGTACGCTTGTGATGACGTCATTATGTTAAATTATGTGTGGAACCTTTTGCACTCATAAAAAGGAGCAGATCTCAAAAACTTAAAATGTGCACAGTTTAAATAACTTATGAAGTGTTAAGAGATATTTTGTTAATGTTTCTACATTTAGAAATCTTTTGGATCAATATGTTTTGTGTGTGTATTGAGTACAATGGTATGACAAAACATGTCTGATTTTTCTATTTTTTTGTTCATGATACCATTTCAATACATGTATCAGTTATTATGGTTTATTGACTTACATAACCTTGTAGCTTATGTTGTACAGATTTTAGGGATTTGAGGCATTTGAAGAGACAAGAACACGTAAGAAATGACATCACCATAAGCAAAATGTATGTCGATGTAGGCACTGGCGGACCATTTCTATTGCAGAGTTCAAAGGGTTAAATAACGTATATATTTTCAAGAGCACCCAAGGACATTGTATTATTTATCAGTCATTAGAAAATAGTATTTGGGCACATTCATTCATAAGGAAGATATATCCAGGGCTCAACATTAACCATGGCCTGGGGCCAAGTTACTGTGTGGCCACCAAGTTTTATTTTTATAAACAGTATACACGCAGAGGCCAGTTGATTAGGTACACCCAGCAATGTCCACCTCATTTAGATCAATGAGGGTAGAATAAAAAACAGAAACATCTCTCAGTACAATGTAATACAATTCCACAGCATCATAAACTACATCCTCAAAAATTACTATAAATCAACGCCTCTTTAAAACAGTTTAAATAAAAACTGAACGTTGTAACCTTCATGAAGGTAGGAGTTAATATTGTAATTGTATTAGACTGCATTAGTTTTACCTGGCTGTATCTTATCAACTGTAAACTGAGTGAATATTTGAGACACGCCGGTAAAGTTGGGTTAAACGTGGATTTAACGCATATTTAGTAGACCTTCCATATACATTCGTCCCTCCTTGTATTAGACCGCAATATGGTTCAGCTTCCAGAGAGGACCGTAATACTGCAGGTCAGCATGGTTAACCCCAGCTCGGAGGGTGGAGCTGAAATGCATATCATAACCACACAGCATGACACGACTACCCACCCCCGGTCTACAGAAAAGAGCCATACTTGTAGGCTGTGCACCTTTCCAGTGTAAGTGCTTTGTCTCATTTATTTTGATGGTTGGACTTTTATTTCCTCAGTTCAGCCCAGTAATTGCATTTGGACTCTAGTAGCTCTGTAGCTAGTGTAGCGTGAGTTGGCGCCAAGGTTTGGGCCCTTGATGCAAGCTCAGTTTGAGTAAAATTACAGTCTTCAGCCACCTGAGTCTGCTCCAAATGTCAGCAATTCACTGGCTCATGGAAAAGGGTGGGGGGGGAGCGCAGAGTTAAATGTCAAGTAATGCTTTTGAAACTAATTGCCTTCAGTGTCTTTGGAGAAGCCACAGTGGGCAGAGGCTGATTAGAAAAGGTAGCTTCATGAATCTGACCACCTGATGAGCAGACGGGTATTGTTGCACTTTTATGGAAAAATCTCTGAGTGGTCTAACAAGAATGTAGCTGTGAAGGGCTAACCACGTCGCTCCTTTAGTGTTACAACACATTTAGTTTAATAGCTGCCTGGTTTTGTTGCACACATTTTTTGTATTATTCATTTATTCCTACAGTAGAGCTTTTGTGTCATGCCCTCGGCAGTGCACAATGTCAGCCTGACCTCGCTGGCAATTTAAACTCATTTGTACAAAAACAAATCTAAAGTTTTTCATCCAATATGTGAATGAAAAAGGAAGTGGACTGTGTACACGCAATCAGGAGTCAATTTACAATATAGTTGTTTGAAAATATTGTTCAGCTGTGGATTGTTAGCTGTGTTTGAGTATTGACAGCAGCAGCAATGGGATTAAACCAAAATAAACTACAATGCCCATTATCATTGTAGAAATGAACATGTCCCCCAGCGCGGCTCATTTAGGCTTGTTTATGTTATGTTTTTTTAATATAATTTTTAGACATGGCTCTGAGGAGTAGGGCTGTTTAAAAAATTATTCTAAATTTGAATATATAATCAAATAGACACAAAAAACAGATTCAGTTATGAAAGTGAATATCTGATTGTGAAAAAAACAGCACTACCGCAGCTGTCTTCCTTGCGTGCACCACATGACGGGAGACACACAACGATACTTTCATAAATTGAAAATGAAATATAACGCTAGGTCAAGCTGAATGTTAAGCGTTACCTTACGTCAGGTAAATAAACCATCAGCTGTGCGCTTGAGATCAGACTGGAGACGTAACATATTAAAACATGGGTGAGTACTTGCTATCTTCTGATATTTGTACTTTTTTAAAGGAAAAATCACGTTTTATATTGGGATATTTACTGGAAAGGACTTATAATATAGCCAACAGAAAGTAGAAAACTTTCAGGCAATCTCCCTCCAGCTAGCTGTCACCTTATTTAAGTTTTTGTAGTGATATGAGGAGGTATCGTTTAGATAACTCCTCATATCAACTTCACAAATCAACCATTCCTCATCCATTTCAGGCTTTCAAAGCAAGCAACAGGAATAAATAGAAACAGGGCGTCCGACAAAAGTTCAGCTCAAACGGTGCACCACGTTGGACAATGCTAGGTCACTCGCGGCCAGTTAGGACATGGTGTCATGGACATAATGTGCAAAAAGCAGATTTTGAATAGGTCAATCCATAGCGTTTTTCTAGAAGGAATGTTCAAACCTCATTTATGGCCAATTTTGAGAGCCCTCGAGGAGTAAGCTTGTTGTTTTGGGCCTTTTCATTTTAATAATTGACAATAGGAAACAATTTAGAATATCACCAGACTTATTCTTTAACCCTAAAAAAACTGAAAACTGAAGAAATGAGCAGCAGCTTCTTTTTGTACTTTACACTGTCAAAATGTGTGAAATAAAAATAGAAAATATATAAAAAATGACAAATTCCCCTAAGATATATTTTAGTGTTATATTAAACTTAAATTGTACTATTAAGACATTTTTGTTATCATGTCAAGTTTCCTTTTGAATATAAAAAATGCATATTGAAGTGATTGACATGGGCAACACATTTGGAAGTAAACAAATTTCATGAGTTTTTTTTTAAACCATTTTCTGCCTAGCTGTTTCTAAGCAACCACAACCTGGTTATGATTTCAAACAAACAAATTTAGGGTTGATTTATGAAAACAGATATCTCTGTTTTATATTTTTCTAAATTATATGTTTGGTGTGCAATTTAGAGAATAACAATCAATCCGGTGTTGGGTTATTTTGAGAAGTAATCTCTTTTTTTCATAAATCATGTTTTTTTTTATTGTGCACTCAAGGGAATATAAATATTGTCGGTTTATAAGAATGGCTTTGATCTGTTTTTTTTGCAAATTAACTCAAATTAACTCAATTAACTCAAACTAAAATGCATCACAAACAAACAATTACGGGATACATCTATGATGAAATGGTGAGATATCATATCTCAATATTGTGATAATACAGTACCATTAAAGTATGAGATATATATATATATATATATATATATATATATATATAATATATAGTGCAGTCCTGTCTCTATATATATATATATATATATATATATATATATATCTGTATCACAAATTTAGGGTTGATTTAGGGTTGATTGCGAGCCCATGTTCAAAGTCTGAGGCCTTACTGCGGCGGCCCAGGATTCAAATCCGACCTGTGGCTCTTTGCTGTATGTCAACCCCTCTCTCTCCTCAAAAAAAAATCATCTTTGAAAAAAAAAAAAAAAAAGCATGATATACTGTATATAGTCAAAAAAATAGATGCAACCAAAACAGTTTCACTGATGAAGACTGAAATCAAAAGATGAAGACTACTTGTACTTGCAATTTCTCTAAAACACACCCACTAATCCCACTATACCAAACTGTTGATGTGCCGTGAGTCATTTCATGAGTCATTTTAACATACTGTCGTCAACATGCCTATGGTACTTGTTGATATGTGGTGCTTACATCATGTGATTATGTGAGTTGTTATTTTCCTCATTCCTCTTTATGTGATATTTGAAAACGCATGACAACAATAATACTATAAAAGTGAATTATTGTACATAAAAGCAAACAGGCCAAACTATACAAACAGAGAAGAGAGTTCAGCAGAAAACCAATATAAAGTGCAGAACTTCTGTTAAAGACACATTTTAGAAGCAGCCTTATTTAACTTTACTGACATTTTGTAAATAAAATAAATCAATGAATTTGAATTCTGAGAACACATACCACTTATTTGCAAATGATAAACCTCCACTTGAGCCTATATGATGTCAGTTTAAGGTGCAAGCTACAGAGGAGGTGAAAATGACTCACTAATGAGACAGTGACAAAAGTGCAAAGCTGCAGCCTGTTTTGGTGTCTCACATAGATCTGAAATGAATACCAATTTAGGCCCTTCCATGCAAATGCAAACCGCACTGAAATACAAGAGATTGCTTTTTCATCTGGCCATCTTCATCTCAATAGAGGAAATGATTTATTTTTGTGCAAATAAATTCATTCACTGAGAGCTTAATTAAACCAGTGATTCATGATTTGGGCTAAGCCCAACTCTCCGAAGCTTTCAGAAGAATCTCATTTTCTAGCACAACATTGATTCTTTTTTATTTCTTCAAATACCCCACCCTTTTCACTCAACTGATTACTTTAGTGCACGTCTGACTCATGATTTCCTGTCTTGACTGAACACAGAAATCACAATTACGGCGAGGGAATTAAATATCCGCCCAACTGTACTAATCACAGGAAGTACAAATCTGTACAAGGTAGTAGTGCAGTCCTGTCTAAAGCAAGCTGCAACAAACACAACAGAACAGGAGTTCTTCATTTTGTTTTATGATGGAGCATCACAAGAAACTGCTTTGCCATTGTCCTGGTTCTTTGGTGTTAAAGTGTAATTTTAAGGAGGTTAAATTATACTTTGCTGTTACAAGATGAAATAGGAGTTTAAACTTGGTGTAAAGGTTTAGAACCGGTGTTCTAGCAATCCTGTCTCTTAGATATTATATTTACATACAACTAATGTGCAACAACAAATACATTTTGGATTTTTACAAGTTTTTCCTTCTCCCTCTCAGTCATTTCATATTGAGTATGTACAGATGCAGAGTCCCTATTCAATATTAACGTTGTATAGCAAATAGTTGTTGCAGTATGATGCTATATTATAGCATCATACAGCAACAACTATTTGCTATAAGGAGAAATATCTACCTGAGAATGAAGTCGCTCTCCCTCTGTTTGTGTTGTAATTCGAGCTTCTACATGCTTTGTTGACATAGCCGGGCTGGTCGTGCATGCTTTTAGTGCAAGTTCGTGCATGTGAGCGTGCCCCACTGGCTAGCTCACGCCGCTGCTCTGCACTGTATATAATACTCACATCCCCAGGCTCTCTATGGTCCTAGACAAAATTTTCAATCGAATGACATGAAGGAGAGCAGAGCGCCCAAAAAATGAAAGCATTCCAGTGCAAACAGACTTTGACGGAAGCCGGACGAAAGCAAAAAAGGTTGTAAAACGTCCAAAAAGCGTTCTGAAATTCCTGTGCAACATTATCCAAGTCTCTTGTATCCATTTGTGAGCTCATGGAAATCCAAACACAACTAGTTTCACTGAACTAGTGCTAAATAAAGCCTATCCTCCCCTGAAGGAATGTGTTGTGCCCGTGTGTGTGCAAATTACCCATAGGCCAGTCATCAATTCAAAGCACAAGCGAGTACAACATTCAATAGAATTCTTTTTTAGTATATGCTATTCTCTTTACGAGGAACAGATCTTTATCTCTGTCATTTAAGTAACACAGTATAAAAACAGTGTTAGAAAGGCTTTAGCTTTAACGAAACACATTTGCCCTATTCTTTATCAAGTGCATAAGCATTGATATTTTCAATACACTGCTGTATTTCGGTGACATTTTTCAGGTGCACCACCTCTCTAAAGAGCTGCTGTTAGCTTAAACGTGCATTTGACCTTCCTTACACCGTTCAGGCTGGAGATAAAGAGAGGCTGTTCAAATACTGCCCAAACCTTCCTGGACTGCCATAGCAGAACTACACTGACATTACTCTCTCCATACAAAACACTATACAACATAATACTAATAAAAAAACAACCTAAATATAGATAAATAACAACTCTTCAGCTGTTAAACTGATCTTATCTGGATCAGACTAGCAAGTGTACGGTATTTTGTCAGAAAACAAATAGAATTTGTTGTCAATTAACATTTTACTTATGCGTACAGTATCGATATTATTGCCACTTGCTGTTAATTAAGAACATTTCCCCATTATGTTAATAAAAAAAATGTAACCTGGGTGATGTTAGTTTCTACAAAATATATTTGATGGTGCAATTTAGATGTAATAAATGTAATTTCCAGGAGGCCGGGTTGGTTAAGGGAAACATTAATATTGAATTGGGAGTCAGCAACTGCAAATACTCAGAAAGAGAGGAATAAACTTCATTGAGAAATCTCTAAAAAAAACACAGGACGAACAAATCCAAGTATCCGTTATCTGTGCCTCCAGCTACTGAGTGGTATTCATTGACCCCTGTGGCTGCAGAGGATGCCAGATAGCTCTTCTAGCTTGGTGCTTAAGGGAGGAACAGTGATTGAGTTACACTCACAGCTTCACCATCTGGAAGGGCTCTTCAGACAGGCGAACAGTGTCTCCCAGAAGACAGCCCTCTCCCTGCTGCTGCAGACCTTGAACCACTTCTGCATGTCTTTGTGGGGGAGGATATTCCCCTGCACTGAAGGCAACAGCCAACCTGCATACAATCACATAACAGGATGAAGACACTGAGCTCGCCCAGGGTCATGTCAGGGAGCTGATCCTCCTGGTCCACAAGCCATTCCCTCTGTGCGCACTAACAACTCAGCACAGTAGGGGGATGGAGACCTCCAACAACGTCTATTCACCAGCTGGTGAAGTGTCAAGGCAGCACCAAGTGCTCTGAAGTTGTTAATCCATCCACCCCCTCACCTGACACCATCCAATCTGCACCTCTCAACAATACACATCTGCTCCCCAAAACAAAACAAAACCTGTGTCCAGGAAACAAGCTTAGTTGTCCGTCTGTGAGACTCAAACACACTTGTGTCTCCCAGAGTTTAATATTGCAGAAGCCATGGCAGGTATGTGAGGCCATATCGATATTTCTGAGACATTCAATTGTATTGCAGTTCAAATGTGACCTCACCAGTGTCTGATGTTTTTAAACAACTGTGCGAAATGTTGATACCAGCAAAACTAGCAAGGTTAACTGAAGTTCACAAAAATGGATTTAATTAAAATGTTCCAAAAAATTAATTATGGCTTTTTTCCTCTCCATTATCAGTTGAGACATTTAATAAAATATATATATTTTTTTAATTAACAGGATCATAGCTTTATAAACGACAATCATTTTGTTCCGTAATTCTATTGGTTAAAACCTGCAGTAGGTAGAATATGTTTGGCATCATTCGGCAAAAATTCCATAATAACCTTTCAGCATATTGTAATACAAGTGTTCTGAGAGAAAACTAGACTTCTGCACCTCCTCATGGCTCTGTGTTCAGGCTTTAAAAACAATCTAGCCCATGATGGGACACTTTGGTCAATCACAGGTCATTTCAGAGAGAGAGAGTGTTTCTATTGGCTGTTCATTCAACGGAGGCAGCTGTCAATCACTCGCAAACTCCGATCAAACGGTCAAACTAGGCAGCGCTGATCAAATATGAATCAATATTCTGTTCCTGTAATGCCTATTTCTCACATAAAATGTTTTGATAAACTGTTTAGCTGTAAATGAGAAAGTTTGCTGCGGCTAGTGGGCGGTGCTTGGTATTTCCTTAACTGATCTCAACATGGAATAGAATTGAATAGATTGGCCCCATTGTCACCGATACCCAATCCAGCCAGTCAGTATCGGCCTGATATCCGATCCTGTATCGGTGCATCCCTAAAAACAATCAAGCATCACTACTAGGACTGCATTTACAGTGTGTGGTGTTAATCTGTATAGAATTATGTTTTAGGGGACAATGAAGTTTAAGTTCACTTGCAATCGCCAATAGGTATTTCATTCATAAACTGTTAAGTGTTTTTGACAAGCCTTTTTCACAATTTGTTGTCTTTCATCTGACTGTTATGACTATGTGCTGTTGCTTAAAGTAATTCTCACAGTGACCTGCTGGAGGAACCTTGCACTATGTATATTAGTATGTATATTATCAGACACCTCAGGGCTGTTAAACTAATTTAAAATACGGTCACATGTATTCCAGAGAAAAATGTTCGTGGTGCAAACAAACACCTTTCCATTACAAAAATTGAAAACAGGTAAAGGAAAAAGTTCAAGCAGGAAGGGAACTCAGAGCAATGTACTGTAGTACCGCTGCTAGATTAATACTTTTTGCTGAATAGACTGACAGCATGTCACAAGAGGACCTCATTTACTGGAGGCCGAGCACCGGTAATATTTTACTATGCCCTGGGCTGTTGGACGTTTGCATTAAATATCATGTTGACTAGACATTTGTGTGTCTCCAGCCACTATTAGGAATGCTAATGCTAGCTTGACTGTCCACTTTTCACATTAAAGATTTTAACAGCATGTGTGATTTCTGTTTCAGTGCTGACCTCTATCTCACCATCATCATCCTGCAGCGTGATCGACAACAAATCAATGTAGACACACAGCGCGAGGCCTCCTGCAGCACATGCCCGCTGGGAAAGTTTGTTTATTGTTCGTATTTCCAAATTGATTTGCAGACAAAATAGTAGATAAATATGATGCTGTGTCCAGTCCCTCTGGCACTGGACACAGTGTATGTTCTGTCCTAATATGGCTGAAAGAAAAATATATGCAAATTGTGTGGGGAAATGGAAACTAACTGTATTTTAATGGGCAACTACACAGACATAAAACAATAAATGATTTGATACTGTTAGAGGTAGAAGCATTTTACCTCCACCTGAACAGGAAACGCACCCACTGGGTATTGACCTTTTGTTTAATTTTTAAATCACTGCTGACTAAATGAGCAAGTACTCCATGTTCTCAACTCATATACCCTCTTAATCACCTTCCTCGGGCGGCTGTGCTACTGTAATTTCCTGTTCTGGATGAGACTGGTGGGCAGCCAGAGCTGTCCAGGCCAAAGCAATCTGCATACTGGAAAGCATGGAGAAAGGGTGATTGGATTACCATTTGGCTACCGAAGAAAAATTCTTCACAACCAATATAGTAATGTAGATCGACCACATCTGGGGACAATCTAGATAAATACCTGTCGCATGAAAAGCCAGGTGTGAATGGAGCTGTAATCCATCTGATGGACTATAAAAGATGTATGACTCCTCGAAAATGGGCTTTTGCTGCAGGAATTTTTAAACCCCAGACCCTGAATTATACTCTAAATTGTCTCATCGAGGGTAAGGAGTGTGCCTATACTCTAGCACTACGAATCAAAGTAGTTTATCTAACGAATTATTTATAAAATGGATGATACACCCATCTTAAAAATACGATTTAAGGAGAGGCGATAATTGCACTAATTGCAATTTATTTTAGTGTGCTAGTGTGCCACATTTCTAAGATTACAAAGCAAGTCAACACTGTGACAGCACTGAGTCTTTTCACACACAAAATGCAACTGCAAATACCAGCATCAAATGACGATGGGCCTCAATCATCAACCGTTCTTAAGAAGAAAAAGAAGAAAACTCATATTTTCTTAAAATCGACTTGCGCAGTTTTCACGAAGATTCAGCCTACTTTTAATTGCTAAGAAGATGATTACAGTCTCCTGGTTGAGGCTGCAGCGCCCCTCAGTAACATAAAAGAGGGAGAAGGTTAAAGAGGTTTACTACATGGAAAACATCACTGCAAGGTTACAACTAAGGACAGATGTATTCTTAACTTAATGAAGTGGTCCCCGATAACCTCATTTCTCTTAATTGATGTGAACTGAATGAATATGTAACAATTTGGGGATTTTTATTTTTTATTCTTCTATTCATTTTTGTTGGTATTCACTTGTTCATTTTTCATTGTGATTTATTATCACTATTTAATTTGTTTCTCTTTATTTATATTTTATTCATTTTTTATTATTATTTATTACTTTTATTTTTCCCCCTATTAATTCTTTTACTTCTATTTTCTAACTTTATCTTACATTTCTATTTTACTTTTATTTATTTATCTATTTATTTATTCTTTTTCAATTCATTTTCTATACTTCTCGTCTCTTCTCTCCTAATATAAGTATAAATAAACATGTTACTTTTCCTCCCTGTACATTTATGTATTCTCTCGGCATATGGACGAAAAATATTACTCATTCCTACTTAATGGAACGATGTATGGACATTGTTCCAAAATAATTGGTTATTGTGTTTTCTTCAATTCTACTGTTGTATAATATGCAATGCAATAATATTTGTATTATTAATAATATTTTTTAATAATTATTTTCATTATTTTACAAAGCATTATGGTCTTAAATAAACACTGCACTAACATTTCAATTCACATCAATTATGTTAATTGGGAACAATGCCATCCAAACCTTCTTTTTTTTATAACTTTATCAGTTGTGCACTGTTCTCTGGATCAGAAGAAAAGGCTGCTTCCAGCCTCTTAAATGTGAAGATTTGTTGATTCGTTGTGTTTTGTGTGATAGTAAGTGGATAGTCAATAGTAGTAGAGTATCTTTGGGTTTTATAGGTTGGATAAAACGATACAAAGTCACTCTGGGCTTTAGGAAATTATGATGGGATCATCTTCTGATTATAAATTGATTAATTCAAGAAAAGAAAAATAAATAATAAAAAAAAAAATGATTGGAGTCAGCCATAGTTGAAGGCTCAATAAGCTAATGAAGTAGACCTTTGAATTTAATTTGTTGTGTATACTGCTCTTAAAGTTCAAGAGTGGACCGCCTTGCTCACAATTATTTGTCATTTTAAAAATAAATAAATAAAATGGAAATAATTTTCACTTATGGGGCATTTTTTTTAACCATGTACTGAATTTTATGGAGGCAGCTGGCCCCAGTTGAGTCACTGACTTAATATATATTCAAATATCGTTCATTCCTGTCAAACACAACGGTAGATTTGTGGAGGCACTAATATAAAGCTATATTGTGCATTTGGACTCCTCTCTGAGCCATTGAACTGGAGGAATGAATTCAAGGAGGAGGAAAACTGTATAATATAAATAATAAAGTGCTCTAATTGAATAATAAATAATAAGCAACAAATTATCATAAATATGTTGGGAAAATAAATTCACTGGGGGAAAATATTGCTGACGTAAGACGCTACATGTCCACAGAACACTTTTGTTTGATTTCACTCTCTGGAAAATTTTACAGCCTATCAAAATGGTGCCAAAAAGGCCAAAGTACCCGTCGTGAATCTCCTTCTAAAGTATGAACTAATGGCCCCATAACAATCTAGAGACTAGTCCATTTAACTGCATTGCTGTGAGAAAGTTTGTTCACCTGTAGAGTGAAAACTACATCTTAATGGTTTTGGAGTAGGAGTGTAACAATTCATCTACTACATCGATGTATCGATTTATATTCCTACGATCCAACTACATCGATAGGTACGCGGCAAGTTGTCCTTCATGGGGGACGTATATTGATCTAAAATTGATTTGTAAGGTAAATAATCTATTGTATCGATACTAAGAATTTGCACCTTGTATTTAAGCACGACAAACTTTATATAGATGTATTTTTTAGCACTTTTAATAATAAAGAAATGCTAAACGTTACTGTGGTTCACTCTCCCTGTGTATGACGTCATCGATATGCGCCAGCAGTGTCAATCTCAGAAAGACGACGACAAAACGAAGCATGGCTGATCGCGAGGAAGAGCCAGAGGAGCGAGAGATTTTCAAGCCATGTTTGAGGTCAAGCGTATGGAAATATTTGGGCTTTTGCAAAAAGGGAGACATCCTTGATAAATTGCTCGCTGTTTGCAGAATATGCAATGGCCAGATAGAATACAACGGCAACACTACCAATCTTTCCACGCACCTACTGGGACGCCATGGGATTGTTAACACCGACACCCAGGTAAATCTAGGAGCGTTCCCGTCCTGTATCGTTGTAAAAAATGTATCGTTACACCCCTGTTTTGGAGCTAAATGAAGTCTAACATTTGGATTTTTGAAAACTTCATTAGGTGTTCAGCCAAACACCTATAAATGTAAGCTCTGTTAGTGTTTGTTCACCTGCAGAGCTCACGTGGCTTTAGTTAAAGAGTTGCTACAAATTGTTCTGAAATGAAATCTCCAAATTAAAAGGTTTTATTGACCCGATTTCACTGCATCATTAAACAGCACAGGATTACAACAGAAAATGTGACACACTCATTTCTGAACCAAGATACTGGGACACCGCAGTGGGCAACAAGTACGTACAGCTGGGTTGATTGTTGGGTGGTAGATTAATTGAGTCCCTGGCGTAATTACTCAGACAGGACAGCGGGCAGACACAGATCCTCAGCATCTCTGATTATGTGGTGTTTGTGCTGTGAAAGGGGTCATTAGTCACTCTCACCACGGCAGCTGGACGTCTTCCCAAAATACTGTGTGTTTGTGTGTGTGTGTGTGTGTGTATGTGTGTGTGTGTGGGGAAGAGAGAGAATTGAGAGAGATGGAAACAGGAACATTGAGACCACACACACTGAGGGGCGAATTGACAAAAGGATTGCGCGGCTTTTGCGACCGCTAAACCTGCACAAATAAGACAAAAACAGACCGTGTAATCTCAAAGCACCGGCAAAGGGTGAAATGTGCCAAGAACTGTGATGCCAAGCAAATAGCGTCTCAGTGCTCCTGTGCTATTTGCACATATTTAAATTACGTAATATGCATACATTTGGCGCAAAATTGCCCCTTTTCTATGCAGTTCACAAAGATCAGCGCTACAGTAATTAAGGATGCACTGATACCGATAGCGGATCTGATATCGGTGACAACGTTATAGACTGGAATTTATATTCCTGTTTAAGTTTTGACCAATTTCCTGCTGAATAAAAGGGTTTACACTTGAAATTTAATTCTTGTTTTTTTACCAAGATGGTGGTATACAATTCATTATTCTAATTATAAATAACAATTCACAAAATGTATATCTATGTATTTTTTTGTTACATTAGGTTTTACAAAGTTGTTTGTTAAAGCAATGTTTAAATCAAGCTTGATGTTTCTTTACATATAAGGGAATGATCCCAGCATCGGATCAGTATTCGGTATCAGGCAATACCCAAAGCCAAGGTATCACTATCGGTATCGGGACTGAAAAAGTCTGATCGATGCATCCCTAGCGCTAAAAGCCACACACAGTTTCAGTGAAATTAGTAGCGTCTTCAGAGAGTTGGTTGTAACTGAAGCGCATATATTAGGGATGCCGCGCCCATACTTTCCAGTGATCATGGCATATTAAATCCAAAATATTCCCTGCCTAAAATTTTGAGGAATACCTCTGCACCTCGTCGCTGAAAATTGAATTTTTCTCTCCGCCATTGTTCTGCCTATCCTTGGCGCAAAGGCAACATTAATAATTTGTCAAATGTATAATTGCAATCAGATGCATAAAGGGCAAATGCACTAGCTGCAAAGCTTTATTGGCATGTTTGCGCTGTAATGCCCGCTGCAGAGCGGTTTCAAGTGATTCTAAATTCATGGTGCTATCAGCGATCGCAATTTATTCTTTGAGAATTCACCTGCGAGAGCACAGAACAATGTAAAAAAAAATAGTTGATCGATGATACAGCATCCCGAATAGAGGCTGTTAGACCTCCACAGCTTAGAGGTGTTACATTTTGTAGTTTTAAAACATGCTAGACAATGAAAAAGCAAACATTACGTTTTCATACTTGTCCTCTTTTTCTATATAGTGTACCAATCTTTCTGCTTTCTGCATCTTTCTCGCCTCACTCTAAAATATAATTTCAATGTTTATATTAAGCCACGTTTTCCATCGTTGTCATATTTATTTGTATTGCTTCAGCCCCAAAGCCCCGTCTCTGCTCTCTGTTGGCACGCTGCCCGAGACAGACTTGGCATGGTCCTATCCAATTTGGTGCTTTGCTAAGATAGATATGTTTGCTTTTCTTGCTGCTGACAGACCTCTCACCTCAAAATAAATGTATGAAACAGCTGAACTTTCTTTTCTCAAGTTAGTTATGAAGTTGCAGAGCAGGTTCATCCAGGAAGATCACCTTTTCCCAGCACCCATCACACATGTATTTTGTTTCTTTGGTCAACAAATCCTCCAAATTAAAGTGTCTAGAACATCGCACAGAAGCATTTTTTTGATTTGACGCCACTATAAGCTCAACTCGCAGCTGGATTCTTGAGATATCACAAAAGTCACACGAGAATCCATCTCGTCAATCAGCGTCCTGTGAGGAGCTAATGGAAGTTACGGGTGTGCTTTAGGTGTGTGTGACGACACGGAAAGGCAACTGTTCGTTCAAATGGCGGCTCCTAAAGAGGTTAGCGTAGATGCTGCACTAGAATCAGTTATATCAGAACTGGAGAGTATTTTTTTCATTGAAAGAAGAGCAAAGAATGCCAGTAAAGGAATTTTTGGATGGAAAAGATGCTTTTGCTCTTCTCCCGACTCTTTTCCTGTTAGCCTGTGCTAGATGGTGATAGACAGGAGGTTCATCCAATCACCTGCCAAGTACTTTTTGAAAGTGTCTGCCCTTTTCCAATGTCAAGTTTCCAATGACGGCTTCTCACATGGTTCTGTGTAACAAACCATCTGGCGCGTCATGTAATCTATTGGCAGGACAACATCATTTGTCTGCATTTTCCAAAACCGTCACAGATCACAGCTGAATATTTTTATGATGTGGTTAAGGTTTGGTTTAGGCACAAAAACAACTTGGTTCGGTGTAGGAAAAGATGTGAAGATCATGGTCTTGGTTAAAATAAGTACTTTGTAAACAAAATAAACAATTGGTTGGATCAGGAACAATCGTTTTGGGGCACTTGCTGAAACTATTGATGCTGTCATCTTTCCATGGATCTCTCTAAACCATTCAAGACATTTCTTTCTATTTCTATGGTAACTGCTATAGCAATGAAAATATTGATAAATCAGCAATATCTTTTCTTTAATGAAAGGTTTTCCATGGGCCAATTCACAGCAGAATTATGAATGCAAATTTTGAATGATATTCTTTTTTTGGCTGTCGACCGATGAATAATTAATTAATCATTGAAAAAGTATAAATGCAAAATGAAAGAGTCCACAAGAAAGTGAATCAACAATTTACTATTGTTCCGGCACATCCCAAGTAAATTAAAAAATGTAAAGTTATGTTGTAAATGAATACATAAATAGCAAGTCATTTTAATTAAAAATCAAAAAACACAATGACATCACTTAAAATGCCGCTCATACTCCTGCTCTGTCTCAATACAAGTGTACAAAGACTCAACAGGTAAAAGTGCTTGTTAGAAAGAAAATATAAGCAGATATACTTTTACGTCTGCCCTATATATTATTCTCATATAGTAATATAATAACATAATATCTACCACACTGAAATGGTTGGGAAAATGTATACTGGGGAAGATTAACTGGGAGAAAAACTTATAAAACAGCAGCAGAAATAAATTCTTATATAGAACAAAGCCAGTTAAACAAAAATGAACACACTTTGTAAGTTTGTCTTTAAGTCTTGGTCAGTCAGATTCAGTGAGACCACACTAGATCCCCCGAGTACAACAGACATCTCACCTCCAAAAACATAAACTCAGCACATTTTTTTAATCAGTCAACCGGCTAGCCAGTCAGCACTGAGCTATAGCTCTGTCCACTTCCTGTCATCTCAGCTAGGCCACTTCTTAGCCTAACAACCCAAGGGGAATAATGTCTGCACCCTTCATCACCGACACTGTCCAATACAAAGAGGGATTTCAACTGATGGAAAGAAACCACACACTTCTATTTATATATATATACATATATACAAATATATATTGTAACGACGGCTCGCCGTTACTGGAAGTAATTAGAGTATGTCTAACTATAATTACTATACATAATGGGTTATTGAATACACTTAATGATACATGTTTTTAAATGAACACACGGATGTATAATCTGTTTTAAATGTATTTATTCAAGGGTAATATTTATTGATATTTAATGAAGATATTTAGGTGTGTGTATATATTTATTAAGAGGATTTATATTTGGGAAATGGTTTTATGTACATGGATGTGTATATTTTTGTATATTTGTGAGTGGTATTATATTTGGGAAATGGTATGTGCCCATTGAAGGGAGTATAAAAGGCTAGTGAATTTAAGTCCATGGGGGGGAATACTAAGGTGGAGGCAACATGTGTGACGGGTGTGGTAAAAGAGAAATAAAATGCTTCTATACTGAAATGCCATCCAGTTGTGGACTGATCCTCATTTCCTCCTTGACCGCTCGGGGATTCTAGCATATATACACCTACACACACACACACACACACACACACACCACAGACACAAGGCAATGCCCTCAGCTCAAATCAGCAGATTTGTTGATTTGTTCTACTCCAGCCCATTTTAAACAGTTCATGTGGAAAAAAACAAAAGAGACACTTAAACAAGCAACAATACATAACTATCTGTGCGTTTGTTGGTTGTTTAGCAATGAGCTTTATTATGGCTGATTCAGACTATACGATATCAGCCTGAGTATACATTGCGACACGACCGTCTTAGGGTGTCAGCTCAGATCGGGAACAACAATGAGTGTTGTGCGCCACAATCAGTCGTTTTAACTCAACTGTAAACAATGAGGAAGCGAAACAGGAATGATGTTGGTTTTGTGAGGTGGAAATGTGAAGTGGAAGAAAAATATGTGGATCACAACACCCCAGCCTTTTTGATGTTTCCTGGAGGGATTACCACGACAGAGCGAAAACAGAAAAACGCTGGCGTGAAATAGCAGAGGAATTTCATCAACCCAGTGAGTCGGCTACTGCCATTAGCATAAAGCTTCCTTCCTGATGACATCACGCACGTTGTGAGAGACGTCCAGCGATGACTGGTCGGGGATGGACGAGTCATGTCTCTCGGCTAAGTCAGGACATGAATTTATGACTCAATTGCCTGATTGATCTGACATAGTGACCATCGTTACTGACAAAAATATCACGTAGTCTGAACCAGGCATTGCTGTGTATATTGGCATACAGTATATATACTGTGTAATGTATTGTATGTGTTTATGTTGTTTAGTTGCGGGGGGGGGGGTATGCGGCGATTTTTTGTAAAATAATCGACTAATTCACAGTGATTTTCGAATAGTAGTTTTGTTTGGAATGCACATCCCTACCTCCTACTTGGGTGCGTCCGAAGGGAAAAAAAGCAACAAGACTTCAAAGACAACACAGCGTATCTTACCGGTAGCCTGCAGCTGCACTTATTGGAGACACAATGGCTATTGCCGAAGTCGGAGATGACGGAGAACGAACAGAACTGGAAAATGTTCCAGTTCTGCTTCCCCGAAGTCACCAGTGTGGCATCATTTTGCCTTCCCTGTGAATAAACAACGAACATGTCGTTGACAGAAAAATTACAGTTAGTAGGCTGCAGAATATTTAGAGACTGCAGCAACCAAAGAAATCCGCGCTCATCGAACCGTTTGGCGACGGGGACTTCCTGGTGCATTCAAACTCTGAGAAACTCTGAGAAGCTGTTGTTGTAAAGTACCCTCCTGGCATCTAGTGGATCTTCTTTTTTGTTGTTTAACAGGTTGTTCCCCAATTGACCACACTAAGGCCATATGGTCACTTGATAGCCTCTTGTTTTAAAGAATATGAAAGTGTAAACGACAGTTGTCAGGGCATAAAACCAATGATCTGTTGATCTTTACAAATCAAGACTCCATAGTCTAACAATGGCTTGTTTAAATTGAAAATCAAATTGCGACATTAAAACCAAAGTCGAATCGAATCGTGGATTTGGCGAATCATGACACCCCTACGTAATACCGCCCAAGTTTAGATCAAATAAATGTAGTTTCCAGCTTACCCTAATATAAATGTTGCCATAACCTTGCTGCCTCCCTGAAAGTAAGAAGATCAGCAGTGTCCTTTGAAGGAAAGTCAATGAATAATTGATGTTTGATCAATCACCATTAAGAATTTTGATCGATCAATAATATACTCGCCTTGAGTCAATTGGGCAGCAGATGCGGAATGAAATTTTACCATGCTAAACTGACAAATTCTTAGCCACCAATGTCCATCTATCCATTTTCCACCATTTATCATGGTCAAGGTCGCCATGGCAGCAGGCTAAGCAACGTAGCCGATATACGTCCTTGTCCCTTGCTACATCCTCCACTTCTTTTTGGGGATCGTAAGGCGTTCAATGTCCAGACGGGATATGTAATCCCTTCAGTGTGTTCTGGGTCTGCCCACCGGTCTCCTCCCAGTTAATCGAAACACTTCCACAGAGAGGCGCGCAGGAGGCATCCTAATCAGATGCCCAAACCGCCTCAGCTGACTCCTTTCCACACAAAAGTAGCAGCCCTTCAACCTATCTTTAAGAGCTTTACCTTCATGCTCACCACCCTTTTCAACACAAAAGTCCTTTTCTTTCACTTTTTTCTCTTCATCATACAGGATTCAATTTAATTTTGGTTACTGTCTACTACACAAACAACACCATCATGTATAGGAACAGCTGTCAAGAGCATATGCAGCATTTTAGGGCTTTTATGGAGTCCTTAAGGCTGCCAATGATCACAGCCAACCCAAGGAAGTGTGAAATTGGACAGATTGAGTTACCATATAGCCTATAGGACACTACTTGGGCTTTGGGCACAGTTCGTTGACATATAGATAAAACAGCAGTTTTAATGGTTGTCTGTGGATGATATGGTTTCTAAGGCTAACCAACAAATAGAGGCATTCCATAGCAGGCATTGACCCATTGTTAAGCCTGTCACTCTTATTACATTATCGACTTATATATATATATTACTATATATGGACACGACCTTGATAATTTTTGCTCTAATTGCCCGTTGTGTTTACATACATGTTTGTTTACATGAGAATGACGCCAGCGTTTTAGCCAACATGATGCCAGAATAGACAGCAGGGTTTTCCCTACCATAATAAGACTTGGGCGGAAAAAAATGACACTGAAACACGTTCGTTTTTCGTTGCGCTAATAGGTGTTTTTCCCAACTGACCAGCCAGAAAGATTGGCAGAATAAATCCATATGGACTTGGTTTCAAAGCCGCACTCCACAGCTCTGGTGTGGGAATATTTTGGGTTTAAGCCGAATGAGAGAGGAAAGCCTATCAACGTGAATGAGCCGACGGTATGTTGACTTTGTTTAAAAACGGTGGCAATCTAACGTAGCTAATATGTTCAACTTTGCACTTTTAGTTAACAAAGGTCCTACCCAATGAGAAATTGGATTGGAGTTATGAATGAATCTCTATACAGTACACGTGCCAAATATGTAATATTTACTTCAATGTGACTTTTGTTAACATAACAATATGGGAGTGGGCAAATATACTTGCTTTATGCAAACGTATGTATCAATTGGCGTTAAAATGAATTTGGGCGTTATCACTTTAACTTTGACAGCCCTAATTATTGTGCTATTATATTATCATATCTGTGGCAATAATAATAATTTTGACAATAATGTAATTTATTGCAATTACTTCTGGGACAATATATATCGTCCAACAAAAGTAGTTATTGTGGCAGGCCTACCAACTGTATTAAAAATGTAAGAGGTCCTTTGTAAAGGGACCTTTAATTAGTCCTTTCTTTATTGCACATTAGAGTGAATACTTTGGGATTGTCTTGTCCTATAATTTAATAAGTATTTTTGTACATTAGCAGCAAACCCTCACAGTGTGAAGCTAAGCACAACACAACATAAAAACTATGTCTTGCCACCAAGTGGTTAGAAGTTATGTTCTGCTACTTCCTCTTGGGAACCACTTAACCCTGTGTTATAATTTAACGCCACTGAATAAGCTTCATAAAAGGCTGAACATGCACACACTCGGATGAATAGTTTGTATCTGACTTTACATCTGTTTAATTTTAAAGTGAACTATAGGGGCACAAACACTGACGGAAAAGAGGTCATCTGCCTAAATCAAGCAGCAGGGGAATGTGAGAGGAGAGCAGTGTTTGAGCTAGGGAAGTGCCTAAATCTGAATATCATATTTGGAAAAGCAAAAATAATGTGTTTGAAATATGTCTTACTTTCAATTTTTTGCTGTATTTGGATGCAAAGATAGTATGCCTGTAATCATGAAGAAAGCATACTCCACTGAAAATAACTTCACTGGCTTTTCTCACTTAACTCAAAGGAGAGGTGGGCGAGGGTTGTTTGAGCTCCGTGTCTACCTGTCACATACCAGGAGATGTGAGGCAGAGACACAGAGAGACAGAGACAGTGGTGTTTATTTGTATGCTCTTTGTTAGTTCCCCAAATAATCTTTGTTACTGCTTGTCCTTGCAGGTCTGATCTGCTGATAACACACTGCGAGGGGAAGTTGACTTGACTTGGAGTGGATGAAGAGTGCCTGTCCTCCGGGGACACTTTTTAAAATAGCATACCATAAAGTCTAAAAACAAAAACTGTACGCCATTTCATTTGCACCCTTCAGATATCCTCCCCACTTTGTCGACACTCTCCTCCCCATCTGTCTAATGTGGACAGCTGAAGCCACATAAAAGCTTCAGATAAACGTTTGAACACATTTTTCGATGGAGGACTGTGGATTTTGTCCAACATTATTCCATTGAAAAGACATTAACCCAAAAAATTATCATAGAAAGAATTGCTGTTTTGGCAATCTGAATCATATCACAATAATGTATAGAGTGCTCCAGGGATGACGTATTTTTGTAGGCCAACCAGGATTTTGTCTGGTTCCCTCGACAAAATGCCAATGGGATTTTTCCCAATTGTTATCAATACATAGTCGGACAACGGATGCTACAATTTGAATGTGAATGTGTCTGCTCCATACAGAGTCTCAACACAGAGTAGCAGGAGTCAGATTACACACACACAGGATGAGAGAGAGTTGACAAACAAGACGATGGCGGAGGATTTGGTGTCAAAGCGAAAAGCAAAAGCGCCCATTTTGGCAATACTTTGGATTTAAACTCAATGCTATAAGGGAACTATAACGTTAATGAGGCAATCGCCGTGAGGAGCCGGTGTGCATGGCGCAGCGGCTCCAGGCGGAAACCTGTAGCCTCCCAGCGAAAGCTGGACCAGAGAGGCCAGACACACAGCCATCCGACGTTAAAGATCTAAGTAAGCGCTCTATATATATTGAGCTTCGTCTTTTCTTTTAAAATGTTCGGTGTAATCGGTAATGCCGGTTTGGTCACAAGTTTATTAACCGGTGGGAAAATGTCCTCACCGTGACATCCCTAATTTCAGGCATCTAACTAAAAACCCATTCAAAAAACCCATTGACTTCCAGACGAGGGAACCAGAAGTACTAAAATGCGAACTCATTTCCGGAATTTAGGACTCATTCCTGAAGCACACTATAGAGACATTCAGAGAGGCAATAAGAGAGAAATTGATAAGCTCATTAACATTTATCGGTGAATTATTGATTCTGGCAGCAAAATGTCAGGGAGCTTTATCTGTCCTCGATCCAGTGATTGTAACTTCGGGATCATACGCTGATGTTTGTAACATAAAATGCATCAGGCATATCGACAAAAGAGCTGTTATCAGGGAAAACTTCTTGTCCCTGCAGCACATGGAACAACAGGAGATGACCAGATGACATTAAAAATGAGAAAGATATTTATAGAAAATTATGTGTGTGCGTGTGGGGGGTTATCAAATCTACAGAACTGATTTGTAGTCTTCACTATCGTTTTGATATATTTCACCTCAGCCTCACTTTACTGTCAAGTAAATTGATCCTCTGTCAGGGAAATTTCAGAGGAGTATCTCACTGTTACTGCCTACACTGTCACTAACCTATTGGTACACTGTGCTCTGCTTGACATCCCTTTGTGTGGGAGTGCCTGAACTATGCCTGGGAGGACTGAAACAGAGAACATATTGGAAGGAGCGTTATTGTAGGTCAGCCTTGAAGATGATGCCATGTGTGAAGATCAGTGATGCGAAAACACATGAAGAGGTAGATGGAAGGAGGCTGGTGTGGTCCCAAAGGAGGAAGAATGCGCACAGCCTCTTATTGCCATGTGTCAGACCAGTCCCTCACCTGCGGTGTGCACACCGCAGCAGTAGTGTCGGGTACGAGTCTGTGTGTTGGCAACACTATTTGCATGCACAGAGGAAATTACGTTATAGTGAGAAACCAGGAAAACAAGAACGAGAAATGACATGCACTACAAAAACTGTAAAACTCGTGTTTACATGCAGATGGTCAGTTATGAGTTTTCTCTCCAACTAGATGTCTTATTTTAGAACCAAAGCTGGCATATTTTACATTTAGTGTATTATGATATAAGACACTGCAGCCTTTTTCTCCTTTTCGTTGAGTATTTAGAGTGACTATGAAGAGAGCACAGGCTCTGTATTAAGAGAACACAGTTTTCCTTACTGTGCATATGTGAATTTAACTATTGAGATATTTAATCAGACCGTAGAAATACTGTCACTATATTGGTGCAACCTGGTCTCACAAAAAGGCGCATAAATAGCACAACACTACACGGACATTCCGAGTGTCATGAGGACGCATTGTAGGCTTTTCCATGTCATTTTTAGGCCATGCAACAAAACTACGGTAACGTCCGCAGTTAGGCTGAGGCAACAAAACCACTAAATTGGGTTTAGGAAAAAAATGTCATGGTTGGGCTTAAAATAAGTAAGTAAACTAAGTACAATACGTACGGAAACAACGCAATATAGGTACGGAAAACACGTGACAAACATCACTAACGCAACTTACGAAACAAAACACCGGTCTCCTGGTTAAAAGTCATGTGTTTGTTGTTTTTGTTAAGATATCAGGTTACTGCAGAAAGCGGTGAATAAGTGGGTTATCTAAGAGCATGTAAATGCACATAAATGAAACATAAATGATGACAACTTTTTAACAATCTCATGGAGGCAAAGATAACCTCACTCCAAATGTACATGGTCATTTAAGGTACAAGATGTGTTGATGCATGTTTGAGCATGTTTAGTGCAATGGTCACTTTTCGGCCCACTAATTGGAAGGATAATCGGCGGTTCAATACCCTGCTGTGTCCTTGTGCTAGATACTGAACTCCAAACCAGTGTATTAAAAAAAAAGATTTTATGAGCTTTAGAGGAAGTAGATTTTTCACTCTACAAGAAGCTTATTATTCTTTAGCTTAGCAACAATATGCTAAGCAAAAACCAGGTTCCAAAAACATGACTTGGGAAAGGCTGAATGTGTATCGAGTCTCAGTTGTACCTTTGACATGGTGTAATTAGTGCAAATAATGAGGCTGTCTGATTTGTTGCGATTTTTTTCAGGGCATCTTCCCATCCCTTAGGTGGGAGAGGGAACAAACCCAGCAATGCTCATGATAAATCCACAAATGGAGTGGGAGAGCTTTCTGGCATCAATAGAGAGTGGTTTATAAGCCCTAAATGATCCGTCTTGTCAGCGTTAATTACCTGGCTCTCCCACTCTCTCACACTTGGGTCATGTCTGTTTTTTTCCTCAGTAGTGAGAAGGAGGTTGAGGTGCTGGCTGCAGGAGAAGGAGCAAAGCTGGGCCTCTTGCTGCAAGCTAAGAATCATTTTGGATGAGTTCAGTTCCGTCAGGTTCTTGTGTGTGTGTGTGTGTGTGTGTGTGTGTGTGTGTGTGTGTGTGTGTGTGTGTGTGTGTGTGTGTGTGCGTGTGTGTGTGTTGTAATGCTCTACAATTCGTATATAACCCACGTAATCGTCAGCCAGGACGTGCAGGGCTGCCTTTAAGGAAGTCAGGTGACATTGTGTAAAGAACATTAACACAATCAATCTTCCGGAGGTTGTAGCGGACTGTACTCAGTTTTAAAGCTAGAGTGAAGATACTGGCATCATATGAAACTAGAAAACCAACCATGGCATACTAGCTCATCGCAAAGTAATGCTCCAAACTTGCAATAAATTTTGGCGGGGAAAAACTGGCATGGCCATTGTCAAAGGGGTCCCTTGACCTCTTACCTCAAGATATGTCAATGAAAATGGGTTCTATGGGTACCCACGAGTCTCCCCTTTACAGACATGCCCACTTTATGATAATCACATGCAGTTTGGGGCAAGTCATAGTCAAGTCAGCACACTGACACACTGACAGCTGTTGTTGCCTGTTGGGCTGCAGTTTGCCTTGTTATGATTTGAGCATTTTTTTTTTTTGCTAAATGCACCTGTGAGGGTTTCTGGACAATATTTGTCATTGTTTTATGTTGTTAATTGATTTCCAGTAATACAAATAAACATACATTTGCATAGAGCAAGCATATTTGCTCACTCCCATGTTGATAAGAGTATTAAATACTTGACAAAACTCTCTTTAAGGTACATTTGGTACAGATTAAAATCATGGACAATCATGCGATTAATCGCAATTTAAATATTTGAATCGATTGACAGCCCTACTTATTTTACCTTACTTTTGTTATGTAACAAACGTACTTATTTTAACCCAAACCACTATGTTTTCCTAAACCTAACCAAGTAGTTTTGTTGCCTAGGTTTTGCACTGCAGGGGCTTGCACAGGCGCACTGATCGCCCTTGTTGCTAAACAATCGTAGGAAAACATACATTTTCATAAGATATCATAAGAACTGTTGTATGAGGATACGTTGGTGTTGTTTTAGTGTTTGGAGAAAGATAAAACAATTAATCTCAGTTCTATTTTACTGTCCACAAAACCTTACAATTGTTTTGCTTAACACAACCCCTGCAGTAGTGTATTTGTTGATGTTGTTTAAATGAGTAATTTACTTTTGTTAAAAGAACAACTGTACTTCTCTTGGGTGCAGCTTGTAGATACTTTGCCAGAGTTCTTTCATGTACTATTTCTATCCATTTAGTGTGCGTTTGTGTGAATCTTTCTATTGAGTATTGTGTGAATAAACTAAAGCATTTGCAGAAGGCACTGGAGGGTTGGAATTGACTAAAAATGCAATGCATTCTCATTTCTTCCCTGCGTTTGATTAATAATCGTGGTAAGAATTTTTGGTGCCAACTCTAGACACCAAGCAAGAAATACTTCTTTCACCAGCTTTTCATCAGACGTAGTCCTCTGAATACCAGATATGATGATCTGATTTGATGATTTTTTTCTTTAACAAAGTTTTTAGATTCAAAGCACTTCCTGGGTCCAGAAATGAACCCACTCAAATTGAAAACACATTATGTATTATTTTCTCTTTCAGAGGAAGAGACTGTGTCTGTCTGATGATTCATTTGAAAAGATCTTCAATGTGATGATTAGAAAATGGTAATGATGTTGTATGGAGTGAAAAGGAAGAAATGGGAGCCTCAAAGGAGCACACAGAAATACAAACATTTCAGGGTTGTTCTTGTTCAGTCAAAGACAAAGATGCACACTTTACTGTGCCTCGGAGGTCTGACAACTGTCATTTTTCTAAAGGCTGCTATCAAAGGTGAGAGACAGTGTAGTCGTAGGTGTGTGACCGTCTGAGCCTGGAGGATCAGGTCCTGGCTGTGATAAGGACATTTTGATTGGTAAACAATGAAGGCATTGCTTTTAGGTGTGATGAAACAACAGAGTCACAGAGTGGAAGCCCACCTCAGCATCTCAGAAAGAACAGCAGCAAGTGTAAGAACATTGACGTTGGAAATTTCCGCGCACGTTAGTGATGTGCGTGATTGGTCGACTTAGTCGATTAAACATTGCTACCGTTGCTAGTTGGCACCAGAGATAATAGCCAGTTAAAATTATTATTATATTATTTATGTAGGCCCTAGACATTTAAAACATTTTTTTTAAATAATACATCCACAGAGATGCTTTTTTACTGAAAAAAAAATATTATGATTGTGAATTAATAATTCAAAAAATGTTGGCGGGTTCAAAATGAAAGTTTTGTTTATCTCTGTGGAAGATATCTAATTTTTGGTTCCAACTTCTAACAAGACTTGTCAGCCAATAGTAAAACAACGTTGGTATCACGTGGTCTATCTCTGCGTCGTGTGGGGAAAAAAAAAAAAAACAGATTAATGGCTGAGATTGATGTTAAGTGCCTGGCAACCACTTGTTGTGAAGTGAAGATAATGCGACATCTAGTGGCTGAATGTAATTAATTACACTTTTAAATTACATATTGACATATGCTGTCTCAGCTGTTGCGTGCAGAGAGCCACCGCTGCTGCAGGAGGAACGAGCGGCTCTCTGCTGTGATCTGAACTCACCAGCCGCTCCTCACTCACTTCCACCCCGCCGTGTTCTCCCGGCCCCCGCCTGCACCGCACATCCTCTTTCCAAAAAACAGAGGCTGGGTTCAGCAGTCAGTCAGGTTATCAGACTGATCGCCTGGATTGGCCTGCAGATAAGGCTGTATCAAATGTCATTTTTTACTTGCAAAGCTTTGATTGAGGTGTCAATTTCACTAAAGAATTCAAAGCACTAGTTACGGATACATTTTTTGAAAAGTTGAGCAACGGCACTCACTGATGTTTTGAATATAAATGTGCAGTATTTCATGTAAAATAAAGCCACAGTCAATCCAACCATCTATGAATAAATTAGACTGGCAAAATCTGATTCATCCACACCTTTTAACGACCTTTAAAAATTCAAAAAGAAGTTAATTTTGTAGATGTGGCATTCAAATTACCATATCAAGTGATTAGATAAATGTACTTGGGCCTTTCTGAAAGTTGGAACAGAAACTGATTTTGAAGTGATCATGTGTCCACTGTAAATTTATATTCTTGGTCTTCAGCTGACATGTGTAACCCTACATGATTTTCTTCTGCAATAGCACATCTCACAGCTCATTAATGATGCACTGTCTGAGAATAAATTGCAGTCAGAATAAGCCCACCTAAAACCATATGAATGACATTTCTCTATCAAGTTCATTGGAGTTTTTGATAACAAAACCAATAGGGGTTGGTTAAGTGTACCTTGGTCTGTATATGTGTGTTTCCTGATTGGCCTGTGTACGCAGACGTTTTTGGGCAGTTTTGTTCTTGTCCTTTGCACCTGTAGCTGAGCCTTCCTCCCAGGTGTGCAAGCTGCCCCACGTGTTATTTACAGTTGGCGTATTCTGTCTGTACATGTATTGCAGCACAGTCTGTTGACTGAACTGACAGGATTTCATTCACAGTTCTAAATGAAATGCCACGGCTGCCCTGCAGGTATGCACTCATACTAGCTGGGGTCATAACAGGTGCTGTAAGACACATGGATCAGCAAGCACTTTTCTGTCCAACCACAGTACATGGGGAGACTATTACAGGGTTCAGCCAAATAGTATAGAAGCAAAGAGGCGAAACTCCACTGCTTTTTTGACAACAGTCGCTAGATGGCGAAGCGGTAGTGCTGCCGCTATTTTGGATTGTAAACACCAATGAGTCCATAGCCATGAATGTATAAAGAGACGTCTGTAAATCAGAAGATCATCTCTTTTAGGTAAATCAGCTTCCAAATATGGACACTTAAATAGCCCTCATTTAAATCATTATGTCCTAAAAGTTGTAAAATGTCCTAATAGCTGAATCCAGATTTATTTTCCTAATTCATCACTTTTATTATCTTATAATACAACATTGGGCTGTATGCTGTAAGCCTGTACCGCTGTGGATGTATTAACGTCTGTTCTCAAACAACCGGCTATCAGCCAGTAGCTAGTAGTGCTACTAACATGACATAAACAGAATTTAATGTAGTTAAACAATAGAATAGAAATAACTTTGTTTTACTTTTGTACGGCACTTTTTAGGCAGATATTTTACTGGTAGTCGCTTTCAGTCCAAAATGGCGGAGGCATAGGTCTGCTGCTAGGCGCTGATATTGCAATGGAACGGACAATTGGCTTTGACTTCTTAGCAATATACGTTCTTCGGTTTAACGTTCATTTTTTTTTTCACATGCCCGGTCGAGCCAGTGGGTCAAGAATCTACTTGCCCAAAGTCAATTTTTACTTGCCCCTATACAAATAGTTTTATTTATTAAAGGTTATCAAATAACAACAAAGACCAAAGTTAATTGTCATGTTTAATTTGTATTTAAGTAAATGAATAACTCAACACTCAACAGAGATGAGAAAGAAGCGAGATGGCTCGCTCCTTTGTTTTTTTTCCAGAGCTGATGATGGGAGTGGCAATGTGTTTAATTTTTTTTTTCCACTTGTCTGATCGGGCAAGTGATTTTGTTTTTTTACTTTTTCAATTTCACTTGCCCCAGGCAAGCAGGCAATTCTTATTGTTGAGCCCTAGGCTACTTTGTTTTACACTTTTCTGCGTAACTAGCCAAGTTTCAAGATGTCTATCTACTTTCTTTTAAAGAAGTACTTCAATCAGTAGTGAAAGTCTCCTGAATGTGTCAATGGTTGCCTATGAAGTAAATGCTATACTATTTTCCGTGGACTTTACAGTGCAACATTTTACTTCCTTCCACAATCTGTTATTTCCCCCATAAACTTTTATTATGGAAACAATTAAAGAGAGAGACTATGAGAGTCATAATTCAGTTAAATGTGAGGCTGATAATTCCTGAGCGTTGGGTTTGATATGAGCTACATCATTTCAATTTCCCTGAAACAGTCAGCCTAATAATAATTTCCAGTGTTCAAAAGACACCATAATCATATTCAGGGTTATTAAATAATGAATTTATAATCAGAATATCAATAAATACAGACGCAAATAACGAATAAACAATATAAAGGCATTCTGCCAGTAGAAATGGTTCCTGAGCCTCTAAGCAGGACACAGTATAAATACAGAATGCAGGCTGTTATTCATGTGCAGGTGTTTGTTAAACAGGTAACAGAGAGAAAACACTGCTGCTCTAGCAGTGATAACGGTGTGCCTTTATTAGTATTAGCACAGTGCAGACACAAATTCCATCAAAAGTCTCTACAGCTGTTAAAGCCGTCCGACAGCTGATCCAACTGTGTCATCAGACACGCACACGTCAGAGGAAAGGATGTCTCATTTCTTTAAAAACATATTTCCTCGTGTCTTCTCTCCTAGCATGGTTTCCTTGCAAGGAAAAAATGCAAATGAGGGAAACGTGGCTGCAATTTAAGAGACTTGGGATGCATCCCATTTTAAAAGAGTACTCCACTCATTTAGCATTGAACCCATATAACATTGTCTGACTCATGATGGATTAGAAAAGAATAAAACAATTTATTCCATGCATTTTTCTTCTTTGTCAAAATGTCGCCTACATTACCAACAATGCAACTCGACTGCCATATTATGCTAGAAGCCAATATAGCCTTGAATCACTAGCCTCAATCAGAGATGAAGAGCGGGCTACAGAGATCTGGTAAGCTCACGTCTTTCCAACTCCACATCTCCAGATATGTTTTCATTTTCAAACTTCGATTCCCACAACTTTTTTTCACAAATACAATAGTACTCCCCAAGAACTATAATCAGACCTGGATGTGTAAATTCCCTTTAACGAGTGCCTGCTAAGAAAAGGAGGGTAAAAAAAGAATAAAATGTTTAAAAAAATGGGGTGCTTCAGCCATAGTTTAAACATGGTTTGATTTCAAGCAAATTACAATTACAGTATCTGTAGACTCACCTCAAAATTAAACAATAGGCAAATTCACCCCCCCCCTTCTGGTGGACCCCATGGGACCTAATTTCTAAAAAAATATGTACGGTAGTCAACGGCAATAGACCCCGTTAGAATTGCACCACGAATTACACATATGATGTTTGTTAATTTAAAAGATAATTTTGCAAGTCAAGAAAGTCGCAGTTTTATCGTAGTATCCTTTAGTTTTGTGTGAAACCGCTCAGTGAACTACATCTGTCGTCTCGCACAATATACGTCACCAGCACTAGCTAGCTAGCTAACTTAGCTACGACGCATAAATGTTACATTATCTTACCTGATGTCTTCTATCCAGCAACTCCTGGTCTTTTTATCATCTGGAAAGAGAAAGAACGAGCCAGAGTACATCCCAGGTATCTTAGCTTCAGTGAGAAACGTCACTTAAGCGACTTTTGGGTGTGTCGTCTTTCTAATTCCGTATTTTCACAGTCTGATACTTCAACAGTTTTACAACAAAGTGCAACTTTCTTCTTTTGCAAAATTATCTTTTAAATTGACGAACATCATATGTGTGATTCATGGCGCTATTCAAATGGGATCAAAAATATATTTGTCTTTTGCCGTTGAATACCGTTGGTAGGTCCCATGGTGGTCCACTGGAAGTGGCGGGACTTTGCCTCTCTATAAAGAAAAAAAAACAGTGAATGAGTTGTCATATTGCTTTCCTTTAGATAAAAGAAGCGAGAACATTACAGATGCATGTAACAGCATTAAGCCCATTTAATCTGTTGAGTAAGATGGCTTTAAGGAAACAGAGAAAACACTGAGTTCACTGTAGATAGTACGAAGCCCTAATGAGGGAATGGAATGAAGCAAAGGTATGTGCCATGGAAGGAATGAACTTCACCCCCACTCTTAGATAAGTACTAAGTAATAGACAAGTAAAGGGCAGAGGCGTCACATGTCAGTGAACCCAAAGACATTGAGCGATGGTGTGATTTATCTTGGCATCATTTAAGACAGCCATGTGCCCTCTCACTCAGCTGATCGATACCTAACAAGACCTTGGCATCATTCCTTTTTGGTCTAACACAATATATTTGTGTTTCTTTTCACATGCACAAAGGTATTTAGAAAGAACACATACGTACAAGGAAGATTTACACGGTAATTGGTAATCATTTAAATATGTATATAACATGCATTTCATCAAAGGGCAAGAGCAACGCATCAGCCTTTCATGTAACCCACGGAGCAGGAAATGCTTCTGTGCTTCTTCCTAATGGACCCAGACACTGATGGACAGATGTGAAATTTACTGTCATGAAGATCAAACACGAAACCTTCCCAGTCATGTCATGATTTTGATTAACAACCAGGCTGCCTCTGCTCAGTTACATGATGTTTAAAAGGTGGCCTCGTGTTAGTCATTACATACTGCTATGATTCATATATTTCCATAAAAATCCTCACTTATGTGCAAAGTAGTCTCACAAAGCCAGTCTGCAAATTTCACATCATCCATTTCATTCCAGTAAGGTCCAGGTTGAAAGCACCAGGAGAGGTGAACGGCTTACGTGCAGTATAGCAGCGATGCCAGATGCATTAAGCAAGACAGCAGCACCATGGGAGAAAATGAGAAGTGAACTTTGACCTTAAAGTAGTGGAAAATTGTGATGCAGTAACTTGAAATCTGCCATTTATTGTAAACAAATGCCAAATACTGTTGGTTTCTAGTCACACAATCCACATTCATGAAGTTGAGCTGAAGTGATTAGACCATTATTCAATTACTCGATTGACTATTTTGATAATTGATTAACTGATAAATATTCCCATTTAGGTCCAGCTACTAAATTATTTAATTTGATGATTTTCTTTGCCTTATGTGATAGTTAACTGAATATATTTAGGTTTTGGAGTGGTAGTCGGGAAAAACAAGCTATTTGGTGATATTACACTGGGCTTAAGCATTTTTCACAACTGGGGGGAAATCACTGGATTATCTATAATAATGGAAAAAAGTCGTTAGTCGCAGCCCAAGTATGAGGATGTTGGCCAGATGAAATGAACAAACCAGTATGATTAGTGGTTGGGCTGAAACTAACGATTATTTTCATTGTCGATTAATCTGTTGATTATTTTCATGATTAATCGATTAGCTGTTTGGTCTATAAAATGTCAGAAAAATGTCGATCAGTGTTTCCCAAAGCCCAAGATGACGTCCTCAAATGTCTTGTTTTGTCCACAACTCAAAGATATTCAGTTTGTCATAGAGGAGTAAAGAAACCAGAAAATATTCACATTTAAGAAGCTGGAATCAGAGAATTTTAACTTTTTTTTCTTAAAAAAATTACTGAAAGCGATTAATCGATTATTAAATTAGTTGGCGATTAATTTAATAGTTGACAACTAATTGATAAATCGTTGCAGTTGGTAACAATAAATCCCAAAACAAATGTGTCCAGTTAAAACAGCCCCTTCTGTAAAAGAGATGATTGGGAACTTGGATTGACTTACCTTCCTTCTACATACCCCTTTACGTATCAGTGAGTTATTGAAGCCAATAAATTATCCTACATACATAAATCCTATGGAGCCACAGCTCTGCTGATGTCCTCTACTTAGACATCAGATTTATTTCTGCTACGTAACCTTGCTAGAGTTAATACACTTGTAGTTTCTCTCAGATATTTTGCATTTCAAGTCTTGTATGTGATTTATCCACCAATGGTTGGACATCCCAAGAACACTTCCATAGAGTTCAAAGTTGCTGCAGTAAAGCGTTATTAAGTTTATGCGTCACATAGTCATATCTGCCATTGATTGGACAATTACTTCACAAACTACTATGTCCATATATTATGAAAGATTTCGGAAATTTCAGAAAATCAGTTTGAATAAATTGGTTATAAAAGTTATGTGTTTATATGTGTTGGTAATTAGTGAGTTTAATCTCATGTCCTATTTGAACTTTTCCACGAGATTTAATTACACTTGATGCATTACACGTACGGGAGCAGCATGAGAGGTGAGAGTTGATGGTTGCACATTAATAAATCCATGTGTCAGTCAGGATTACGTCAATTCTTCAAAGCTCTCCAAATCTTTACTGTGTTCTCTCGTTTAGCAGCATACCAAACATAACCGTGAAAGAGGCAGAGGTCATTATTGATGAGGATGAAGGAGACTTTCTTCATGGCCTGGTGGTGCTACACACAATCGTCTTTACCCTACATAATCTACAGAGTCTTGGCCCTATGACCTCTATTCCTCCACCACCTACACAGGAAAGGGCAGCAAGAGAGAAGGCAGCGTGTAAAATAACTCTCTAGTGTAATTGTGCTCGGTCTCTGTGCATGTCTATGCAGTCAACAGCAGCATTTACATGGAGCCGTTTCTCCCAAAAACAATCAGAAGAAGAGCCCCATCAGAATGATAAGAGCCTGATGTAAACACCTCAATCAAAACGAAAAGGCTCCAAAAGAATTTCATTGTTTGAAAGTGGTGGTTTAAATCCTTCACAATCATTTTAATTCATGCAAACACTTCTGTCGTGTAAATCCTTCTTACAGTTTCTCTCTAGTTTAAATATCAAGATTCGTTGAGTGCACATGATATTTCAAATAAAGACAGAAGCAGCAGGTGGCTCACCCCTTTTAATAACTTGCTAGTGTTACACCACAGTTTCTGCAATAGAATACACAGCAGTAAAGCAATAAAGGTATCGGTAGTGTCAGGGGCTTCCAAACCAATAGCATACGGTGTGGTGAGCCAACTCAACTAACTCTGCTGTGACCATTTTGGGAAGCAGACTAGTGATTAGTTAGAAATACCTTTATTTCTGACGATTGGCTGTTACTATGTTGTTGAGCAACGTAACTCATCGACAGTATATGGAAGTTTGTTATTTTCTCATGGAGGGAATGTTTCTATTGTGATCAGTGTTTATATCGTCAATGTCACTCAACCTTACTGAAAATAAGAGACAAAATAAGGGCAGTACATGTATGTCATGTCGCTTCTCAGGTGTTTTTGCCTTTATGTGAATAATCCCCGCTACAGTACCAATATAACAATAATAATAAAAAAACAAAATTATAAATATAACAGCTGCTGCAGCAGCTACTGACATGTTCTCTTCTCATCTATACTGATACGATTTCAGGTTTAATCAACACAAGAAGACCTGTCCGTTTCCTTAAACTTTATCTGTTGTGTGACTTATGTTAAAGGTCCAGTGTGTGGGTGAGGAGATTGCAACCAACTGAAGCCTCTCCTGTGTGCCAAGCATGTTGAAGAGCTACGGTGGCCAACGCGAAGAAGCGAATGGCCCTCCCTAGAGCTAATTGAAGCAGAGTCAGTGTGTAGAGTGTGTGTGTACGTGGGAAGTGAGTGGTGAAGCAAGAGAGAGAGAGCGGCGGGGATGGGAGCGAGTAACGTTATCGACTCCGGCCCAGGCAAGAAAACTTAACAGAGTTTGTTTTTTCTGTTCTGAGCTACTGTAGACACATGGTGGTGCAACATTGTGGACTCTGTGGAGAGGACCCGCTCCCTTTGTAGATATAAACGGCTCATTCTAAGGTAACGAAAACACAACGGCACATCCTGCCTCAGGTTTCATAGGACTATATCTCGAGTAGTCAGCGATGCTGGTCAAATGCATTACTTAGCCTAACTGCACTTCAATAATGTTTTGTGTGTGAAATAAACATAAAATAAATTAGAATTTGTCCATATATGAAATAAAGTTATGATGGTAAAGTCATTAGTAACCTAAATCTAAAACAGTCTGCATCCTCTTTAAAAGTAAACTGTAGACATTTGAGAAACAGCACTTGGATTTGTTAACGATATTAAGGTCATTGTTTATAACTTGATCCCTGCAAAGCCTTGTGGACTCCAGGTTTTTTTTTATTAACCGGTTGGACATTTTCCAACCGGTTAATAAACTTGTGACAACACCGGTGTTACCGATTACACCGGACATTTTACAAGAAAAGACGGCGCTCAATATATGTAGCGCGTTTACTTTGATCTTTACCGTTGGGTGGCTGTGCCACACGTGTCTACTTGGCGCCGCGCACACCGGCTGTGAGCCCTCCGTCCTGCTCTCGGCGATTGCCTCATTAAGGTTATAGTTCCCTTATAGCATTGGGTTTAAATCTGAAATATTGCCCAATCAACGCGTTTGCTTTTCGCTTCGACACCAAATCCTCTGCCATCGTCTTGTCTGTCAACTCTCTCTCTTCCAGTGTGTGTGAAATATGACACCTGCTACTCTGAGCTGAGACTCTGTATGAAGCAGATGCATTCACTTTCAGTTTGTAGCGTCCGTCGTCCGACTATCTATTGATAACATGCCGTTGATATGCCAAAAATGAACTAAATGGGTTTTATTTCTGTAAAAACAAAAGCAAAACGACGGTGGGTACGTTATGTAATCGGTGTGTGCCCGACCAACGTGTAACACCGGTAAAACTGACTACCGCTACTAGCCTAGGTTTGATGTTTGTAATTTATATCTTGCACAAATACATTTAAAACATATTGTGATAGGTGTTCTACTTAAAGGAGCTTTACATGGATAATTCAGTTACCAATATTGTTTTAAGGTTTAACCATGTTAACACTGAAATCAATTATAATACGCTTACGATAAATGTAAACAGAATTATAACTATATTAATATGTACTGTTGTGAAGGTAACTGTGGATGAGGTGGAAGGAAAGGGGTCAGGTCATGACTGAGAAAAAGAAAAACAATGCCCAGGGACAGAGAGAGAGAGAGAGAGAGAGAGAGAGAGAGAGAGAGAGAGAGAGAGAGAGAGAAGAGAGAGAGAGAGAGAGAGCAAAAAGCCTCATTGGTATGTGCAATCTTAACTAGGAGACAGGAAAACAAAAGAAGGATGAGGTGAGAAAGACATGTACTGATAGGAGAGGATGGTTTGGTAAGAGAGACTGAAGTCAGAGAGAGAGAGAAATGGAGAGAGTGTGACAGCTCCACCCAGTGGGTGATGAGTTTCACTCTTTGTGGCATAATAAGAGGGGCTCTCAGTGTGACGAGGAAGGGCTATGCAATCATATTGATGATGAGCAGAAGAGTTATGGACGCGCACATACAGACACACTGCAGCCACACACAAATAGCATTAAAGGGGACCCATCATGCCTTTTGTGCTTTTCCCTTTCCTTTAGTGTGTTACTGTATATAGTTTTTGTGCATGTAAAATGTCTGCAAAGTCTACGCCAAAGGGAGTTACTCTTCTCCACAGAAACACTATTTCTGAAATGCCTTGCTTGAAGTCCCACATTTTCTTCCGTAACGTGGTGATGTCACCAAGTAAGACATTTGCATAAAGCCAAATTTCCACCAGGCGGCGGCGAAGTGCGGCTCGCCGCAAGAATTAAATGTTTTCTACAGCCGGGAAGTGTATTCATGTGTTTCAAGCAGGAAGAAATTATTTTGTAACATAGCTCAACATGTAACAGAAGTCACAGGATCTGTTTACTGATTGGCTGCGGGTCCTCTCCGGCCGCACTTCGCCGCTAAAATTAAACATTTTCTCAACTTCTGTTTGGCCACACTTCGCTGCAAAATCAAATGGCCACAGCATGCTGAGCTGGGGAGAAGCCGCTGCAGCTTTTCATAGACATTGCATGGCAGTTTCGCTGCCGGCTGCACTTCGCAGACTAGGCTTTTTTCTTTGTTTCAGACAGAGGATGAAAAGAGGTGCTGCAGCACAGCCGGTATGAGAAAAATAAAGCGTTTTTTGAACATTAAAGTTCATCTAATTGGCCATGTGAGCCGAAGGAATCTCTAGTTCGCTAGTTGAGGGTAACCTTCATGGGATGCTGTTGCTGCTTTTATACATTACATGTATATTTCCATGTTCCGTTTATATTTAGTTTTAATGCTACATTGTGAATTGTACTATAACGCTGACTGGATTTTGTTTGTACAGGTATTAGGTAATTAAAATAAAGACAATGAATTATTGATGAAGCAAATCTGGGGACAAAAATCTGACTTAATATTGAACTCATTTTAATTTTTAGGCTAAAAAGTGTCACTTTTTTTTCGGAATGAACGAGACATCGACCAATCACGTTGTGCGGAACCGGCTGAATTGCGCCTACATTTATAAAAAAAAAATATGGGTCCGCCCCTTCCATTCTTACCTTTCACAATAAAAGCTCTAGACATATAATATTCACAAGCGAGTATTTCGTATTTTTGTATTGTTACTTCCTGATGCCCCTGGTGTGTAAAGGCCTTTAGTTGGCAACAAGCAGCAGTTGTCCAGTCCACTTCTGTGATAAAAAAAAAATCTACGTAAAATAAAATCTACTTACTTCTTCCATAACACCAAAATGCAGAGCATTTGGCAAACAGATAACGCTATAGGTTCAACTGACTACTACTGACTAACTATGTATATGTAGACTCACACTGTATATCAGCATGCTGTCTTAACACGGCAGCAATTGTGCAGACAAATGCTCAGTTTGAGTTATTGTACAACGTACTCTCCCCAACTGCTTGCAAGCTTTCATAGTGGAAAAATATATATGTATGAAAACCATTTACAGAAAACACCATGCTTGCATTGAAGCCTCATGCACGACTGCCACAGGCTCACATGAAGAGCAAGACAGCGTGCTGGGGGAGTTGTGTATCTAGTAACTTTTCTGTAAAAAAAATTATTTTGAATTACCCTCATGTGATACATCCATAAGATGTTGAAAGCATACTAGCCAGTGTGATCCTATCCGTAAATTAGAGTAGGAGAGGGAGGGATTCACAGTGACAGTCTCTTCATATTCTTTTCTGGTGAAAACCTCTTTTGATGCAATAGTGGAAAGTCATACTGGGACAAGAATGATATGGGCTAACTGTGATATTTAAAAAGAAAAAGGGCGGATTACATTTGTCCGTGGAGGAGCTGTGATGGCAAGCTGTTTAAATGTATCAGTCTTCAGCCTCAGTCTTTTGAGGTAAGGAAACCTGACAGTAGGAGCTCTTAAGTGTTACAAATATATTGTTGAGTATGAACTTCGCTGAGGCATTGATTCCAAAAAGAAAAAAATAAACTTATCCTTGACAAACCGCATTCGTATGTCAGAGAGATTCAATTTTTGAGTTGAGCTGACATTACTCAGAATAGTTTGTTGTTTAGATATTGTATCCAGTTCTTAGTATTACTTTTTAGAAATTAAATCACTGTCATATTAAGAGAGAAAGATATTTCACTGGGCTAATAAAATAATGTAAACACGTCTCTAAAGAGCACTTGTATGTAAACGAGTCATCAAAAAAGCAGCTGTGCAGTTATGATCCATGTTAATAAGGCGAGGGGAAACAGGCAGAGCTAGTAGAAAAATTTGTATATAACCTAATTGTCTTCTGTTATCGCAATGTAATGAGATACAATAGCATTTAGCGGTGAAATCTTTACAATTATAAGGCAACTAATTATTCCAGTTGGTGTATAATAGACAGTAAGAATTAGCATATGCTTTTGCTCATGTAAAAAAATTAAAAAAAAATTATAATGGAGAGGAGGTATCCTATTTATCTTGATGTGTTTTATCAATTATGCAAAAATTATAGACACCTTAAATATCCGTATACCTTTGTAACAGCTTCATATGTAAACTAAGTGTTTTAACGAACATTATTAATGCTTATTATTTTCATCGTTAATGTTATTTTCTTAAAGTGCATTTTAGTACAAAAATGTCCTTACATCATGACATACTTATACTGAACAGACAATACTGAATGGAAAAGTAACACACACTTTCAAATGGGCTATTCAGAAATTCTATTTTCAGGTGCTCAAAAGAAAATAGATTTTTCAGTCTCTCCACTACAAATGAAAAGAAAAATACAAATTTGATGATCTGAATAGCGTTTGAAGAGTGATTCAAGGTTTATGATTTGAAATACATCTTACATAGTGAGTGAATTATTATTTTCCATTTCAAAACACCAAATATGGTTTCAACCAACTGACAACCCTCACCCCACAGAACCCAGAGGTATTTTTCTCATATCTCACAGGGGCTTTATTCTATCGTTCCAATTTTTCATGACTTCCGTCAATAAATTTGTTCCTGATGACTTCATTTCATTATTTTCTGTTTCTGTTTTAATTTGTGCTTTTTTTAAATGACAAATGTATTGGGGTCCAAGTCAAAAGCACCCAATTGCAGCCTATGCAGTTAAGAAAATTTAAATAGAATAGATAGATAAAATGTTTGCCATGGGTCATAATTTAAAGTATGACTCACTATCAGGGGGATAGGGGCACTCTGTCAGTCATTGTGAAGGAGACACAGATTTCCTCTTGCTCTCCATTTTCGTTTTACACAATATTAAAAAATGACTTTCCTAAAATAATACTAATCTGTTTTTTTTTTCTACAGATGCTATTAATTACGTAACTAATAATGTTTTGAGAAGAAATAGGTTAACATTTTGCTATGATGGTTGTTTCTTACAGCACATTCTTGGGACCCCAGTTGGTAGTCATTGTATGTTAAATGGGTTGGTAGGATGAGGGTTAAATCATATTTTGGTATTGCAACTTTGAACTTAGCTGTGTCAATAACAGTAGGACTCATCTTACTGGATAAAGAGCAGAATGACATGTCTACACAAGAATACTTTTCATCACTATTATTTCAAGCAAAAGAAAAGGAATTAAGATTCTGTGATGAAAAGAGTAATCTATCGACCCTGCTGTTAAACAATGAAAACTTTTAACCTTTAAAAAATTACTTGAAGACAGATGCACCTAGAGCTGCACCAATTCATTGATTGACAGAAAATCGACGAGCAACTATTCTGATAATCGAATAATCAATTATTCTTAAAGCTATGGTTGGTAATGTTGAGAAACTATCAAGAGTACGCTACATTTTAAAAATTGTCCAACCAAAAAAACAGTGTTGCTAACTCTTTAACAATCAATCAATTTTCTACTATCATACATGATAATAAACTGAATATCTTTGGACATCTTGGGTTGTGGGAAATTATACCACTATTTTCTGACATTCTATAGAAAAAAAATGAATCGATTAATATAGAAAATACTTGGCGGATTAATCGATAATGAAAATAATCGTAAGTTTCAGCGCTAAGCATCACTGCATGAAGAAATGTTGAAGGCAACAATTCCTTCATACATTTTAAAGACAACAATATGACACTGATTTTACGAAAAGCAGCTGTAAGATCACAAACACCAAGGAGTGCTCAATAGGCTTGGGCGGTATTACGACACTACGAAATCCAGACGCTATAATTTTCAATACCATCATAAATACAGACGCTATGCTTTCTATGATGCTATAATGATCTAATGTATTGTAAGGGTCAGTCTCTACTGGCGGAACAGGCAGCTGAGCTCCAAAGCATGGCGATTACACATCATCTCCGTTCAGCCCACTGAGGTGTCGATACCGTAAGTACCCGCTGTGTGGGTGACGTTTCCGAGTCTAGTGTGCGGTCGAGACAGAGCACGTGTGACGGATCGGTGAATATGAAGTTAGCAGTAACGTTATAGCTGTCAACGTAGCAGTGCAGTGTAAGTGAAAGTGAGTGTTAACTTTGGCGCAGGCTCACTTAAGCCGCTACCAAAATGCTTAAATGTCACAATATTTTCACAAACACGATAGACCACTGCCAACCACGACTATTTCTTCCTGGGTAATCCCATGTTATTTAACAGCTGATGCCATTACGAAGGCAGCTAATTATAGCCTTAAATGTCATCATAAGAGTCTGTTTGGCAAAGATTTTAAGATAATAAAATACATTTCCAAAAGAAATTAATGCAAACTGTTTTGTTTTTGTATTAAGTTACAGGTGCATTCAGGTTCCAAGTAGTAAATTTGTTGTCATGGCACATAATTACAACCTTTTACCCAAAATTATAGGAGTGTTGCCTAAAATTGCTGTCCATTTCTTCTGTGCTCCATTCTGAAGAATATTTTATTAGTGAATCAGAAAGTCTTGGGGTGCATTGTAATGCTTTAGTCAAATGGCTCTGAATCACATAGTATGCAGCACTTAGTTCTGATGATGAGAACCATTTTCTGGCTATATCATTATGTCCGTCAAACAACTGCACCACATCTGATGTGCACATGCCTGTAGCTGTGGGTCTTACTATATTTGTTGTAGCTTAATTATCTTACTGACAGCAAAGTGGGAGTAAAACATGTTTGATTTAGGGCTGTCAAAGTTAACGCAATGTTAATGTGTTAAAACAAATTTGTTTTAACGCCACTAATTTCTTTAACGCATTAATGCAATCAATCTTACGTGGTTGTGCTGAGCTCAGTTTTAAATCTAGAGTGAAGATATGAAACTTAAAAAACCTAAGGAATACATTGGTACCAACCATGTCATACTAGCTTGTTGTGAAGAAGCTAAAATAACGCTCCAAACGTGTGCTAAATTTTGGCAAAGAAAAACTGTCATGGCCATTTTCAAAGGGGTCTCTTGACCTCTGACCTCAAGATGTGAATGAAAAGGGTTCTAGGGGTACCCACGAGTCTCCTCTTTACAGACATGCCCACTTTATGATAATCACATGCAGTTTGGGGCAAGTCATAGTCAAGTCAGCACACTGACACACTGACAGCTGTTGTTACCTGTTGTGCTTGTGTTTGCCATGTTGTGATTTGAGCATATTTGTTATGCTAAATGCAGTACCTGTGAGGGTTTCTGGACAATTAATGTCATTGTTTTGTGATTTTAATTGATTTCCAATAATATATATAAACATACATTTGAATAAGGCAGCATATTTGCCCACTCCCACGTTGATACGAGTATTAATACTTGACAAATCTCCCTTTAAGGTACATTTTGAACAGGTAAAAAAATGTGTGATTAGTTTGCAATAAATCGCGATTAATCATGGACAATCATGCGATTAAATATTTTAATCAATCGACCGCCCTATTTTGATATCTTTCAATCTAAAATGGTATATAAACATATTAGATGCTCAGTTCCTGTCCACATACTGCAATAACTGTATAAACCTACACAAACTATGATACAGATTTATAAATCACAACAGATGAGAAGCAACAAATGGTGGCGGGGGGGGGTTCAAAAAACAAAACTATAAAGGACTCTCGCTTTTTGACTGAAGTATGCTGAAAAGTCGGTAGTAATCTGCAATAATGAAAAGGATTCAGTGGATAGAGAATATGAATGAAATGAAATGATACGCTTTAATATAGTAACTCATCCCAAAAAAAAACAACACATGGTCACAATAGTCGAATGGGGAACAAACAAGACCAGGTGTCTGCTGTCACTTCTTTTTGACAAGTTTTGACAAACTAATTCATAGTAATGATAACAGCTGCATTAAACCGTTTCAAGCCCCTCCTCAGTTCTTGCCTTTGGCATGCCTCTTGTCATAGATGAAGTATTCATTTGAAAACTGAGAACAGGCGCCAACAGCATGATTTGCCAAGCATTTGACATTTTTCTATAGGCTGTAATTATCAGAAGAAGGAGAAACATGTGTTGCTTTCTCTGTGAAAAGAATAATCAAATTTAAATGAGGGAGCTGGAAATGCTAATGTATGCATCAGTAATGCCAACGTTTGCTTAACAGTATCTGCTGTGCGCTAAAGAATATCTAGAGTAGAGCTGCAATGACTAATCGTTTAGTAGTCAACTATTAGATTAATCGCCAACTATTTTAATAATCGATTTGAGTCATTTTTTAAGAAAAAGAAAGTAAAAATTCTCTGATTCCAGCTTCTTAAATGTGAATATTTTCAGGTTTCTTTTCTCCACTATGACAGTAAACCGAATATCTTTGAGTTGTGGACAAAACAAGACACTTGAGGACGTCATCTTGGGCTTTGGAAAACACTGACCAACATTTTTTCACCATTTTCTAACATTTATAAACCGAACAACTAATCATTTAATCAAGAAAATAATCAACAGATTAATCGACAATAAAAAGAATCGTTAGTTGCAGCCCTGATCTAGAGTCCGAGTAAAAGATGTGTTGCACTTCATTGGTCTAGCAGGGGGCATGAGCCTGGTCAGCAGGTTTCAATTCTTTATACAAACTATAACAGCTAGCACACTAGTAATGAGGACACTGGCAGTGAGAACAGTGGATACAACAATCCTCACTATGTCTCGCACATAATGGGACTGTGTTGACCAATCAACAGGCGTTTCAGCACTTTTGGAACAACCTAATGTGTTTGTTTAGTCTACACAGTTCTCAACATTCCTTGTCAAACACAATCTCATTCAGAGCACTATGCTGAACTTTTGGATGAGAGTCCAGTTGCCCTTGACTTCTTCAAGCACTATTAAATAATGGATCAAATGGCTATCTGTAATGTGAAAGGTGTAGCTTGAGGTGAACAATTCACAAAGAATGATCACCAAACTTTGCAGTTCCCCTCAGATCTATAGAACTTTTTAGCGTCTTAAAGCTCGTTTTGGTTTTCCAGTCTGCAATATATCTTGACATCGACCTTGTTTCCAGCCACAGCAGCTTTCAGCAAAAAAGCTGTGATAAACACACTGTACACTACCTGCCGAGCACCAAACGACAGATAGAGTTAGCAACTGCTAGTGGACATAGTCGAGCATTTGGCAGCTGAAGAGTCAGATATTTTTTTCAGGAGTTTTTGAAACCAAACTCAAAAGGAGAGTGAATAATGAGCTCCCTGTGAGACTGAGAAACTTTCAAAATTTGAATAGGCGCATAACCAAAACACAATGTTTATTACAGATTTATGACTAGAAAAACTTGAGACAGTGCTGAGCTTTTCCCAGCTTTCAGATGATGTACACCACTTCTACAGTATGAGGCATATACTGTTGGCCTGCTATCTCCCCCTAAAGATCCCCTGTGCCCCACTAAAGCTCCAGACACACAAACCCAACATCAGAGAACTAGAGGCGATGAAGGCCGACTGTTGCGTCACCTCACGTCGCCTTTGTTTTGCACTCAAACTCACCGCAAAAAATACAGCCGACAGCAATTTAGCATGTACGTTTTGTGCCTGGAAGATGAAATAACTCTCCACGCCAGTAGGTCGCGGTAGTCTGTATTCGTCATTCAAAAAGAGAAACCGGATGGACTGCGGATATACAAGCCGTTGTTATCATACGTCCATGAAACAAAGTACCTTCTGCCAACCATTTTCACACCACCCCACACATCACTTAGCTTCATTCCAGATGGCCATGTCGTTGTGAAAATATCCGTGTATTGGAATGATCAGATGAGATGAAAAATGAGAAGAGCCTTCTGTGTTTTTCCTTTGGACTTTAGTCGTTGGCTTTCTTTCCTCACGTCCATTTTTCTTCTCGTGCACTGATTCGTTTAAGCTGAACCGCCAATCAGAGTGATTTCTGGGCCGATTCAACATGCTGAATTGGCCGAAAAAACTCCAACACAGGCAGACTAGAGCCGACAGTGCGGGACACACCTAAAAAACTAGGCCGACGGACGCTCACCGACAGCCCCAAACCATCCAACGGCCGACTGTCAGCTTGGTGTGTAAGGGCCTTAAAAAAGACAAAAATGGGTCGGTGGGTCTCTAAGGGTTAAATTCATCAGTTGGCCAGAGACATAATTTCTAATAAATGATAATGAAAAACTGCACGTATAGAGTATATAGCTTTAAATCAAGGCTGAAAATGACCTGAATATATAATTTACTATGTGGTTCAAATTATTTTTATTATAGTCGTTAGTGCAACACTTGGTCAGCCATTAATCAAATTGAAGGTAATTGAGTCATTAAAAGAGATAAATGACAAACAGAGATCATCCATGAGGATCATTTATGTTTTTAAAAAAAAAAAAGACAACTGATTTGTGTGATGAAGTTTAATCTCTTGAACCTAGTTTTATATTTGGTGGATTTTTCTCTTCATACTCCCTTCACACAGCTATCATAGCACCGCGAGAATTATTATTATTATTATTAGTAGTAGTAGTTGAAGATACAAGGAAGGAAAAAAACTTGGCAATGCTTGACATAATGTAGGGATAACAATGCATGTTATTTTTTGTAGTTGTTAAGGCTGTACAATTATTAATCGAATATTTTTCGCGATCACGATTTTGGCTTCCGACAATGAAATGAACATTTTCATCTGCGATATTGACGTTTAAAATGCATGCTTCACTCAAAGAAGAGCACCAGTGGAACCAATGTCAAAAGTTAGTCTGGAGTCCAGCACAGAGCTTTTAGAAAGGTGGCGAATAAAAGTTTGGCATTTCCTGAAAAATAATATTATGATTGTTAATTCATTATTTTTAAAACTTTGGCTGGTCCATAATTAATGTTTTGTTTATCTCTGTGGAAGATATCTGCTCCGAGTACTCATTGACTGGCTCATCTGCCGACAGCACAGAGCTAAACAGCAAACGTGAATGGAGGTTCCATTTACATTATGATGTGTTCAATCTCTGCTCAGTAAAAATGAGTATTGGGCGACGGTAAATTAAAACGCTATCATGATTTGTTCAAAACCTAATCTTGCAAAATGTAATTTTTGGCGGAAAATTTAAATAAGTCCAGTTGTTTAAAGGAAATGTTTTCACAGTCATTTAAAAATAGATATTAGAGAGAGAAATATGACCTGTTTAACTTCCTAACTCTACCTATAAGCAGCTTATAATATATAATTAGAACTACTAATGCCAAGATTTTTTTAATCAAAGCAAATATTTAGATAAAAATACAATCATTTATTTCCTAATCAGTTGAATTGTGTGCTTTTATGCAAATAACCACTATAGATGACATTAGGATAACATAAGGATACTAATTAGAATTTTTGAGGGCTGTAATGTAGCACAACATGGAAGTGAAAGCGGTGCTCTGTTTATATAAATGTGAAAATGCAATACAAATATTTTGTCCCTAAAATCTATGAATAATTGTGATAAATAATCCTAATCTCAGTATTGATCAAAATGATTGTGATTATCATTTTTGCCATAATCGCACAGCCCTAGTAATTGTATCTTATTGTAATTTAAAATAAGAACTTGGATGAATTACTGTCTTAAACTTGCTATCAAACACTGAGATCAAACCTGTATATGTACATGGCTTTTTACTCCTCTGCTGCACACAATCAAAAAAAGATCACCCCTTGTAAATTGCACTGAAAAACACTCGGGATGAGAGAGATATACCAGACACTTCTGACCCCCCCCCCAGTCCACTTTTCATGCTATTCATTCAAATGTGTTCGTTTCACAGAGCTCTGTGATTTGAATAATATTCCAGCAAATTTAAAATGTTCACCAAGTTAGAAATAAATGACCATGTGAGGCGGGTACAAAAGTTTCATACATATGCATGGGTGAGCTATCCCCTATTTATACCCCTCAGCTCCCTCCTCTCTCTTTCTCTTTGACAGATATTACAATGGGTGAAGGATCGCTGCCCAAAAAGCATAACCGAGGACTCCTAGACGGCCTGTGATTATAGGCTGGAAAGTACAGCCAGCTAAAGATACAAGATACTGAAGTGGCCTAAGTAGATCTGGCATGTTTGTTTGACATTTGTGTGATAGGATGAGTGTTTGGAGGTCTGCAAATAAAGCCTGCCTCTCTAAAAACTGTGAAATACAGAGAGAGAGAGAGAGAGAGGTTGCTTTGTTGACAGGAATCTCATCGGAGCCGGTTATGGGATGCAGAGTGTAATATTCCACAGAGGTAATCAACTGATGAGCAACTCTATCACCTCACTGTGCTATGACACACTTCTGATTGACTACTGTGCATTTTGTTCAGCACAAGAAATGCTTCATTGGTTCTCTGTATAAACTCCCAAGACTGGTGTTAAGACCAGTCTGAAGTCTAGTCTAGTACGAGGGTGCTTTCACACTGGTTCGGTTTGTTTAGTCTGGCGTGAAAATCAGTCAAGCTCAAAATCTGGAGCGGTTCATGTGTGGTGTGAAAGCAAAGCAGGCCAAACCGCAGAATTATGTGATAGTGACATATGTTGTTTTACTGGGAATCTCCATCAAAAGCCAGACATGAGCGATGCTTAAACGTTACTGAAGCATCAAGTCCGACTTTGACCTCCGTTAGGCCATCACTGTTCTCATACCAGATGTCCTGTCAGCAGCAGGAGGACAAACTGTCTTCACCAGGCTGACTGACAGAAAGTAAAAATGACTAGACAGGAAGGAAGAAAACAGGATGTTTTTATTTATTGATTCATTGGTGTTATTTCCCTGCCCATTGTAGTGAACAGGGGGAATCTACTATTGTGAAAACAGAAAGCTCGTACCAACACGCTGGCCTTGTTCAATCATTATATATACCGTTAATAATTTCACAACATATAAATAGTGGGAGATTTGTGTAATTTCAAAAGCTGTCTGTGGAGATGACCCTTCTTTAAAGGTGGAGTCAGCGATTCTAATCCTGTACACTTTTTTCAAATTCAGCGAACATCTCTTCAGTCTGCTAGCTGTCCGTTCTGTGTGTCCGGTGTTTATACACAGCCCTGGCTCTTTAAATGGGAAACAAAGAAAGTGGCGCGGACTGAGCCACACAACGGTATTCGAGCCAATCAGCAACAGAGGGGGCGTTCGTGCATTTTCAGAGGACAGAGGAAAGGCCATGGATGTATAAAGAGACAGGCAGTGGGAGCGAGAGGGACGGTAAATCTGGAGGGGGGGTATTTATTCGGGTGTTGAGTTCAAATATCAACAATCTCTCTCCAGAATCTCTGACTCAACCTTTAAGCATGGCAGAGAGAAAAAAAGAAGCACGGAGTCCTGTGGTGACACGCATCTCGTGTTTCTCAGAGCCTGTATGGCTTCTTACATCGAATAAAATAGAAACGTATCTGTTCCGTGAGATCGAATGACGGACGTCAAAAATGCTTAAAAAAAACGCTTGTTCTGTGGGTTGCCTTTATATAGAATGGGACTTTTACATATTAATGAGTGTCTGTTATATTCAAGTCCTGGCCAAACCTGCATCTCTCTGTCAAAACTATTGCCGGTTGTTGGGCTGATGGTGGCCAGTTGGAATGTTTTAACATATAGCCCAATCCTACGACTTAAACCTGCAGTAGGCAGTATGTTTTTGGCATCATTGGGCAAAAATTCCATAATAACCTTTCAGCATATTTTAATTCAAGTGTTCTGAGAGAAAACTAGACTTCTGCACCTCCTCATGGCTCTGTTTTCAGGCTTAACAAATCTAGCCGTGACGGGAGACTTTGACCAATCACAGCTCATTTTAGAGAGAGAGCGTTCCTATTGAGCATTCCTATTGGCTGTGCTCCAGCTGGTGGGCGGTGCTTGGTATTTCCTCAACAGATCTCAACATGGCTGCCGGGTCACAAACTTTCTCATTATACAGCTAAACAGTACACTACAAGATGTTTCTGAAATCATTTTAGGTGAGAAATAGGCATTACAGTAACAGATTATTGATTCATATTTGATCAGCGCTGCCTAGTTTGACCGTTTGATCGGAGTTTGCGAGTGATTGACAGCTGCTCAGAGACGGCAAGGCTCCAGCTCGGCTCTGATTGGTTGTTTTCCTCCGGTCTGTGAAATCTTGCAGATGCCATAAGGAGCACCGGACGACACAGACACACATGATTTTTTTCAGAATACCTGGCTCATGCACTACTGTCAGGATATAGTGACCGTTTTATAAAAATAACTTTTTTAAAATCGTATTTGCTCCAATTCTACCCATTGCAGCTTTAAACCCTGTTGTTTTATCCTATATTTGTTGTCATTTTGGCAGCTGTCACCATTAAAATGATGCCAGATGAGCTATTACCAGTTCCTGTTTTCAATATACTCATGGATGTACAGAAAACTAGAAGTGGATTACTGTGATACTGGTACTGTTTCTCAAGCAAGTTATCCAATGATATGTGCAAGTCACATTGAATCTAAGAATATGTCTATCATGTCTGTGTGTTAAGATTTGACTGAGTTATGACTCCCAGGGAAGACCATATGATTATTTACCCAAATTGCGGTAATCTGGCGCTAAGGGTTTTAAAGTACCTTAATTGCCTCCATGAGCTCCGAGTCACAGTACGTTGTTTTTAGAACGCAAGCAGAAGCCTGTCTCTTTCACCTCATGCAATATCTTTGCCTCACCTCTCTCTCTCCAAAAAAAAAGAAGAAGAACTACAGGTGTCGAAGCACAAATATCCAAAGTCTCCTCTATTTATATATCAGGGACATTTTCCTCTTGCGTCTATCTGGAACAGCGTAGAATTATGGAGACGGTATTAAAAGTTTAGATTTGGGAAGTAAGGTCACGTCAGTCTTGCTTAGCAAAATCATTCTCCATTCTTTGTTTGTGCTGCGACAGCAGAAAGAATGGTCTACGAGCACACATTTCTGATTGGATCAGTGACAGCGCGGAGCCCATGATTCAGCGACTGTGTCACAGGTTTAACAGGTGAATGATTTGTACAAATCCTTGAAGAGGCCTCAATGTAACTCCTCCTTGCAGTTTTCCACCATTAACTCAGCAGCATTCTGAGGCTAATTGGTTGACTGGCTTCATTCTGGTTATTAAAGGTTGTGGGGGGACTTTGAACAAGGTATTACAGCCCAGAGCCAAAAAGGAGGGAAATGGCAAAAATCTACTGGAGCCAATTGGATAATTGTTATTAATGGCCAACATCTGTTAAATGAGACAAACAAGGCCGTTGGAAATTTCTGAGTTTACTACCAGGATGTTGCAATTAAATACAACATTCAGTTGTAATCTTGGACAAGTTCAACACTTCAACACACGATGGACAACTGGCAAATATAGTAAATTAATGGTATATACGGATATATCGGTATCCGTGTATATGTTGTCTGATTTGTGCCGATATGAAAGCTTTGATTTTTAAAGAATATAATACAGAAAAAGCAGCTCGAGGCTGTATTAAACTGGTGTCATCGCAGAGCTTGTCTAGTAGAACGCGCTCTGATTGACAATATTGCAGCAAGCAGTGCAGTATGAGGGACTAGTGGCAGCTGTCTGCAGTGTCAACCCTGCGTCATTCAACACAGGCGAGAAGAGCTCAGTCACTGAGACAAAATACAGCTGGTGTCAAGAAATGTAGCAGCCACCTCACTCACGGTTAAAACTATAAACCAGCACATAAGACACCAAATACTGAACAGACACATTGCAAACACAAAGTAACTAGGTCTGCCAAAGTTAATGCGATAACGCGTTAAAGCAAATTAGTTTTAACACCACTATTTTCTTTAACGCGTTAATGCAACTTGGGATTTTTAGGTTGTAGCGGGCACAGTTTTAGAGTGAAGATCCTGGCATCATATGAAACTAGAAAAACCTAAGGAATCCATTTGTACTAACCATGTCATACTAGTTTGTTGAGAAGGAGGCTAAATAACGCTCCAACCTTACGCTAAGTTTTAGCGAGGAAAAACTGTCACGGACATTTTCAAAGGGGTCCCTTGACCTCTGACCTCAAGATATATGAATGAAAATGGGTTCTATGGGTACCCACAAGTCTCCCCTTTACAGACATGCCCACTTTATGATAATCACATGCAGTTTGGGGCAAGCTGTTCAGACAGCTGTTGTTGCCTGTTGGACTTTAATTTGCCATGTTATGATTTGAGCATATTATGACAAAAGCAGTACCTATGAGGGTTTCTGGACAATATTTGTCATTGTTTTATGTTGTTAATTGATTTCCAATATATATATAAACCTACATTTGCATAAAGCAGCATATTTGTCCACTCCCATGTTGATAAGAGAATTAAATACTTGACTAACCTCCCTTTAAGGTAGATTTTTAATCGACTTTCTTTTCTTTTTTTTTCATACTTAACGAACCTGCAAAACTCTGATTGACAACATATTTCATTTGTTATCCTTACAATATACACTCCCAGCAACAAAAGCGTGATTAACAATTTTCTGGTTAGGTTTATGCACTGAAAGCAGCGTTTGGAAGCAGCATCTTGGGCTCTGGGAAATCATCTGTTGTAGCCCTCGTTTACAATCATGATCAAAGAATCAGGGGATTTACTTTGTCCTCTGTCAGTTGCAGGACAGGCTATAACTATGCTCACAAACCACAAAGCTACTGGGACTCTGACCCATCTACAGACACAGAATCAACAATCTAGACATCAAGAATCCAACAGCACATGCATGAGTAAGAACAAAGCACGAACAGAAGAAAAAATGTGCCCTGAATTAGAGACCTTTAATTCCCACAGCGCCCAACAGTGATCATTAGCTCAACAGAGCGACTGACAGCTCATCCCCAACCGGTGGCAGTTCTCTGATACATCATTTCTGCTGCTGCTTGTTTGTTTACTTACTCAAGCAGAGGCCTGACATTCTGATAAGAAGCTGACAAAGAGCCCTCGAGGGAAGATAAAAAAATAAAAATGGCGTCAGATAGTTAGACCTTATCTCCAGTGTCTAAAGTGTAAAGCACTGTAAAGTGCACAAGGGGAGGGAGGGCACTGGTCATGGAGGAATATATGAGACAGGAAGACAGACAGAGAAAGAGACATGGAGAGAAAGAGAGAGAGAAGGGGTAGAGCATTTTCATCATCTTTACAGTGAGATTAATGGTTAGGAGAAGGAATTTCGGCGTGCCACATGAGCCGCTGGGACATGGTGAAAAGGCAGCATGACATCTGATAAATCCCTGACAGTGTTAAGGAGCACTGGGGGACTGAGCTCAACTTATTTTGCCGTCTTACTGTTGTGTGTGGTTGTTCTACCTTGGTGTGGGCAGCGCAAGTAAATCTGTATCTCTTAAGACGTCTGTTGCTCAGGCAAAGAGCTGAGAGTTACCGTCCAAACAAAATCTTCCCTTGGATTAGAGATGCACCGATTGATTGTCTGCCTATCGAAACCGCCCATTTTATAGTCTCATATTTTTGCCGGTCACATTTACATGTGTGCTACTGCCGCATGAGTTTTACGTTGCCACATAGCAGCACAGTCACACACGTCGTTGGTGTGGAAGTTCTTCAGCGTGAGTGAAGAAGACATAACACTCACAAGTTGTCACAACTGCAAGTTCAAAAAATGGCTGCGGAGGAACAACCATAAAAACATTTGGAACAACTAACAGAATCAGACACTTATTATCTTGTAATCCATTCCCATGCATGTTGCGCAGAGTAATCGCAGTGACCGGCTCATCTGCCAACAGCACGGGGTCTCTCCCTAGTGCACTCCTGCTTATAACGGAGCTAAGAGCTTACCTTAACAAAGGTTACAATGACTTGTATTATGATGCCTTCAAGCCTTATTCAGTAAAAATTAGTATTGGGCAAAGTAAAATTCTAACATTATCATGAGGTGTTCAAATGTAATCTTGTAAAATTTCCGACTTGACGTCGAAACGTTAATTTTCGAATAAAGTTGGTTGCCTTAAATCTGTGTGCCCCCAGTGTGCTTTGGACCCGGTCTCTGAAGTGTCTCCTGTTATAAGGCCTTCCACATATTAGGGGGCGCTTTGGAGCTTCTAAACACGCATGAACCCTATCGCTATATATTCTCGCAATGTTCACAGGTTTTGATGTGTGCGCCAAGTTTCATGAGTTTTCGAGTATACCAAGTGCGTCAAAAATGCATTCAAAATGCTAAAAGTAATTAGGGGGCGCTATAGAGCAGACGTGCCACGCTCAAGCCCGATTACCACATCAACTCTAAATAATTGCTAGTTTTATGAGTTTTTGTGCATCCTAAAGTTCCCAAACGAAATCCAACATGGCTGACTTCCTGTTGGGCGAAACATTTGAATATGTTCTTAATGATAAAGGTAATGATCAAAGGAACTTTATCCCAACCCTGGCATGCGTTTGAGGGCGCTATGTAGCCTACTGGCCACGCCGTAGCCCAATCACTGCAGATCTTAGCAATTTTTGCCAGTTCTGAAGGGTGTGCCAATTTTTGTGAATTTTCAAGCATCCCAAGACCCTAAAAAAATGCGACTGCACACCAGAAGAATTATCTCGACAAAAACAATAGGACCGTTGGGCCATTGCCACTTTGGTGCTCGGGCCCTAAAGATACAGCAGGAAGTATCCTTTCATTTCAGACAAAACACAGCGGTATGTTATCGTTTTCTTGCATGGATGGATAAACATGAAACTGGAAAATCACAATAAATGCCAGAAATTTGATCATTTTGAAGAACTGTGGTAACTGTACTGTGTTCACAAATTTGAAGAGTGAGAGTAGCTCAGTAGGCCTGTATGTCATATCAAAGGAAACAAAATTGGGGTCATGATGCACAACCGCAGCTGGTCTTATTTTTCTCCAATTTGTAAAACAGAGCATCATTCTTTTCATCGTTTTTTCTTTGTAGTAAACGATGTCTCTCGCAAACTATCCAAGAACAGATGACAGACATTTACAGTCCTTTACCAGTGTGCTACTCTGACGGACGGGTAAACCAGTGGACAGATCCAATCACATTAGGTTGGGACTGACAAACAACTCCTGTCAAAATGTTAGTGCCTCCTGCAGCTGTGATAGAAGCTGGATATGTCACACAGGCATACAGGTTAAACTGTAGCCTGATATGGCCTCACCATCTAACACAGGGCTCAGGACATTAATCTCTTTTATGACAGTTCCCAACTCCTGTCTCCACCACAGCGCCGGTCCAGGTTTACTGTGAGGTACATGGCAGAGAGCTGTGACAAAGGAAATTCTATTTACTGCAATATGTCTGCAATATATGTTATATGTTTTATCATATCAGACCTTCAATTGTAGCACAACAACACTTATTAAAATGGAAGAACAAAAACATGATAATATAGTGGTGCGTTTTGATCATTGTAAATCAAATCTTGCAGTAGAGCTAGCAGCTTTACATCTTATTATAAATGATGAACACGTAACAGAAGAGACAACAGTGAATTACAAAGTAATTTTAGTGTTGTTCCAGCCAAACACACAAACTAAAGTACAGAGGGTGAATAAAGTAACAGGAACACAGTGTATTACGCTTTTCAATACTAAAACATCCAAGCCAGTATCCCATTGAATTACACTTATATAGGACAATTTTTCCCCTCACGATTTATGTCCAATGACAATATTCAGTGCTAATGATGGAAATGAATTGATTATTTTAGTTGCCTAACCCTTAACCATACTTTAACCATGTGTGCCCTAACCTTAGCAAGGTTTCCACCAGGAAATTGGTGAGCTAGCGGAGGTGGTGAGCTCTATTCTGTAACATCCTGACGCATCTAATCATCAGTCATTATCAATGTAGTTACTAAATGACAGTTTAAACAATTGTCTCACTTATTAAATACACGGCTGTGTTATGCTCATTTTCCCGGTAGATTAAATATTAAGCCTAATTATATTTCATAAAAATATAACAATTTCTTCAGATGTTAGAAGAGTCACTCTTTCTGTCAGGCGAGGCAAGTCGCCTCCACAATAAAACACTGCCGGAAACCCTGCTTATCCATACCATTGTAATGTAGGAAGAAAGAATTTTTAAAGTGCACTGGACACTAAAAACTAGTACCATTATTTTTAATTTAATGTAATGATTACCATTATTATACATAATAACAGGATTGACCTTTCCTACACAGTATGAACAAAAAGTACACCTACGTATCACAATGGTAGTGCATACTACATGGTCGGGGATTACTGGATTTAAAGCGGAAGTTGGCGAGATTGGAGCAAATATGATTAAAAAAATCTATTTTTATAAAACGATATCGCTATATCCTAACAGTAGTACATGAAACAGGTAACCTGAAAAAAATCATGCGCCTATGTGTCCTCTGGTGTCCTCCGGTGCTCCTAACGGCAACTGCAAGATTTTACAGACCGGAGGAAAACAAGCAGTCGAAGCTGATCTGAGATCTGTTGTCTATCAGAGCCGGCTGTCAATCACTCGCGAACTCTGACCACACGGTCAAACTAGGCAGCGCTGATCAAATATGAATCACTATTATGTTACGTTAATGCCCATCTCTCGCCTCAAATGTTTTCAGAATCATCTTGTAGTGTACTGTTTAGCTGTAAAATGAGAAGTTTGTGACCCAGCAACCATGTTGGAAATATCTTGAAGGAACGCCAAGTACCGGTCACATGACCGGAGCACAGCCAATAGGAACGATCTCTCAATGAAATGAACTGTGATTGGTCAAAGTCTCCTGTCACGGGCCTGAAAACACAGCCATGAGGAGGTATAGAGGTCTAGTTATCTCTCAGAACAATTGAATTACAATATGCTGAAAGGTTATTATGGAATTTTTGCCCAATGATGCCAAAAATATACTGCCTACTGCCACTTTAAATCATAGTATACATGTGTTGCTGTTATTGTTTACCTCCTTCACAAACAGTACAATAGTGGAGGAAATCTAGAATGAGAGGTAGTGTAAGTACTGTTTACTGTGCACAATATAGCCCCTTGTTGTGCTAAATGGGCCATAGGGATATTTCAGTTGGTGAGCTGCTTGGCAGGTTGTATAACTACAGGATGGATGGATGCCACACTCTCCCAGTTAAAATATGGTACTGTATGCATTTGATTATGTGCCATGCTTTAGTATCCCGAGACTATTTTTGCGTTTGCACCTCTGCTCTTGTTGTTGAAGCCTGGTTTTCTGGCAGGTGTTATCATAAAAGATTTGTTTAAAAAATGTAGAACTACTTCCTTTTAAGGCCTGTATACAAAAGGTTAAAGTAGAAGAGGCTTTTCAGAGAGAGAGGCAGTGCACTCAGTAAGGTGTACTTTATAAAAGGAATGTGAGACTGGCAGCTGTGAGAAAGGCAAAGCAATCTAGCAGGGACCACAGTTAAAGAAGATTTGTGATCACTCCTTGCTAAGTGTTTAGCAAAGGTGCTTGCCCATAGCTTGGAGAGATAACACTGCCAAATTCTTATTCATAGAGATGCGTAGGGATTTATATGACAGATGTTTTTCACTTCAGATTAGCTGGATTGGTGGAAGAGAAAGTTTAGCACACCTCTATATCAAAGCTAAAGCCCTTTTACCAGTGGGACATTGTTGTTGACATGTCATTGGCTAGTGAGGGAACAAAAACCAAATTGATACTTTACAAGTGTTTTATTTGCTAGTTTGCCTTTTTTATAGTTATATAAGAGCATAAATAAAAGATATATATCTAAAAGGACCATTCTCAAAGCATTTAAGAATAGTGAAGGAGAGGCATGTCTACTCTATATATAGGGTGCCTTTTAAAGTCTTGGCAGATTAAACGAGAGGAACTAAGACGCTGGAGTCAGCAAAGAAGTCAGTCAATGTCTAAAAGGTCTACTGATTGAAATCCAGAAGAGAGAAGAAAATAAAGCTTTTATTTTAAATTTTAACAACAGTAACCATACTTTTTCTTTTTTAAATAATAAAGATAAATCAGGAAAGAGCTCTAGTGGGACATATTTCATATTAATTTGTAAATTTGTGAGAGACAATAAAAAATGGAAAATAGATGCCTCTGTCTACTTCTGAAACAATTACCAACAGAAAATGTAAGACATTTATCAAGCATGAAATACCAAACTTTCTTTTTTCAAATGTGAATATTTGCTGATTTTCTCTGTTTTATGTCTAATGATTATCTTCAGCTTTTGGACTGTTGGTCAAATACAGAAAAAATGCTAAAAATCACAAGTTGTGTTAATGTTTTAAAGAAATCAGTGGCGTTAAAACAAATTTGCATTAATGCATTATTATCGCGTTAACTTTGACAGCCCTAGATACAATATTATATTGATTCGTTGGACAAAGTCTGTCACGATAAGATATCGATTCAATTCAGGGGTCTGCGATCGATATGAGATGATATCATATGTCCATTTAACACAATCAGTTACGTTTATATCAACTAACAAAAAGCAAATATATGATTTGCCAATTAAATTACCTCAGTAGGGAGGAGGTGCGCTTGGACGGAAATGGTGACAGAGATGTGCCATGGGAATTTCTAAATAAAGGGGTATTTTGAAGATGACGATAAGTGTCAATGTTTTCACTCTGCATCGATGATATTGGATTGTTGATCGTTGAATCGATATCTATACAAATTGATGAATCGTTAAACCCCTAGTAGGCACTTTGCGTCCGGGATAACACCCTGGTTGGGGACGGCTTCATCAGCTGTAACTCTCGTATGAAGGCAGTGCAGAGTGGCGGCCAAGAGCTAGCCAGTGGAGCACGCTCACATGCTCTAACATGCACTAAAAAGCATGTGCGGCCGGCCCGGCTATGTAAACAAAGCACAGAGAAGCTCTGATTACAACACACACAGAGGGAGAGTGACTTCATTACTCCTCTATATCTTTACATAGCAAATAGTTGTTTGCTGTGATATTAATGCTCTGGATATTGATTAGGGAACCTTTAAAGACCTCTCCTTAGGCTCTGGGAAATTGTGATGGGCATTTATCACTATTTTTGACATTGTATAGACTTAGCAATTGATCAACAAATTGAAAGTAACTTACTAATCAATAAAGAAAATAATCGTTACATAATTGGCTACATATTTGACCAACAAATGATGTGTTATGACCTACACAATGACTATGGATAAATGAAGCAGCTTGTCATGCAAGAACCAATGCATAGATTCAATCTTTGGTCTGAAATTGTAGCAACGTGTACGCCTACTGATCTCATAAACAATGCTCGCTCTTATGTTTCCTGAGGCAAACAGAAGCTCTTTGAACACGATGCTTCAGGAAGCGCGTGTGCCTTTGTGTGTGTCTCTTCCAAATATCAAGAAGTACCCTCGGGTTAATATGGAGATGAGATCAAAGCTGAACGAGAGCCATTCACACAGAGAGGCCACCGAGAATCGCCCTCCTTCAGCACCTGTCCTGAGGCTGGAGCTCAGCTGACATTTAAAAAGATGGACCTGGATTGCGGTTTCCTTTCTCCTCTCATAGCTCTGCAGAAACTCCACTTGACAGACACAACTCTCAGACTAGCTCTCACTTAGTTTCATGTCGGAGCACTTTATGTTTTTTCTTTTTGCTTCTGTGTCACATTGCTCACGGCCTTCTGCAGACTTGGATGACTTCACCGTGTGCTCGCTGTATGTGAAGGGAGAGGTTGCTAAAATATGTATGCATACAGACAGCCTATTCACGAGTCGCTCTAATACGGCGTATGTACACATGTCTGCATCAGGTCAAGCTGAATGACATTTCAGACGCTGAAAAACACCCACCAGCTTCATTTGTGTCAAGAGAGGAATGTGTAAAAAGAGGGGGAGGTGGGTCAAGATGACTTCAGCCTCCCCCCTGCTCCTATTCAGAGCTGAGAACCATCGCGGCGAACGGAAGAGGGCTGAGGAAAAGGAGCGAAGAAGTGGGAGTGTGGAGAGAAAAGGGAGCGGGAGGTGAGGAGGGTGTTGGTGGGGCTGGTGTGAGGATGAAAATTGATTTATTGCACCGCTGATGAGGAGCGGCATGCCAGGAGACAGTGGGTGCTCTCCAAGCCCTTGCTGCGGCAACATAAAACGAAACAGGGGCCCTCCCTCCCGTTATAATTGCTGCAGAGATCTTAGCAAAGGCTCGAGGTCTCTGTGTAGAAATTTATGCAACCCTGACTGTTGGTACCCCGCCTGTTATTTCCAATCTCCATGTCTCGATGCCGCAAGTAGAGATAGGACATGCTTTTTGCTCTGCACTATTGCCAGCTTTAACTTACAGTGTAAACATCGACCTCACCCACACAGATCAAAGGCATACTGTAAACATAAACACACATTCATATAGGACACACATCGGTTGGTTTATCTCGCCACCCTTGAGTAAAAGTGCTCTATATATCTAAAAGAAAAATAAACACCACTATGTGTGGTCAACAACCTAATCAGCAAAAAGGAAGTTTGATTTTTTAAACCCCAGCAGTGGGTTTGTCGGCACTGGTCAAGTGCAAAGCTTATACGCCAAAGGGGCATCAATCACAGCAATTTGAAATCAAATCAGTCACCGAGCCATGATTCATTCTACTTCAGAGTGTAGCTAACATGCCCATAAGAACAGACTCCTGGCAGCTATTGTTTAAGTGCAGACAGATCTTTTGAAAAAAGGGAAAAAGGCATAACATGACGTTCTGACCTTTTCACTGAACCATTTAGCACTCCCACTCCGTGGCATTTAATCAGAAAAAAAGGAATTATTTCACAATTTTAAAGATATGTTTAAGTATTCACTTGTGGCTCATATTTATGAGGCACAGCAGTCGACTTCAGCTTAAAGGTGCTCTATGTAAGAATCAGAAATTGCTTGTAAAGAGTGACACCTGTGGCCATTAAGTCAACAACAGTCAGCGTCTTGTTGCTCGCACTTGAGGGAGTTAATTATGTTTGCCTCAGTAGTCGGTTTTACCGGCACACACCGATAACATTATTTGCCCACTGCCCTTTTTGCTTTTTTTACAGAAATAAAACCCATTCAGTTAATTTTCACGTATCAGCGTTGTGTAATCAATACATAGTCGGACGACGGACACTACAAACTGAAAGTGAATGTGTCTACTCCATACGTAGTCTCAACTCAGAGTAGCAGGAGTCAGATTTCGCACACATGGGACGAGAGAGAGTTGACAGACAAGACGATGGCGGAGGATTTTGTGTCGAAGTGAAAAGCAAAAGCGCCTATTTGGCTATATTTCAGATTTAAACCCAATGCTATAAGGGAAACATAACTTTAATGGGACGGAGCGTTCACAGCCGGTGTGCACGGCAGGGACCGCCGGGTGGAAACCTGCGGCTCCGCAGCAAAAGCTCTACCGGAGAGGCCAGACACAACCATCCGACGGTAAAGATCAAAGTAAGCGGGCTACACATATTTACCGTTGTCTTTTCTTGTAAAATGTCCGGTGTAATCGGTAACCGGTGTTGTCACACGTTTATTAAGCGATGGGAACATTTTCTCACCGTCACATCCTAGAGTTAACATCTGTCACTTCACTCGGCCGCCGAGAAACAAGACACGGGAAACCTCTGTTGGTCTTGAGGAGCTGCAGCATTTATTTCTAAACAAACTGCAACTTCCACTGTACATTCACTTGATATTCTCAGAGCTAAACTAACCCTCTTCTGCTCCGCTGCTCGCTAGTTTTTTTCGCACACTCGCCGCCTCTCTCTCTCTCTTGCTTCACCACTCTCACATGCACACACACTCTTCGCACTGGGTCTGCTATTCTCCAAAATGACCTACGCCATTCCCACAACACTAACCGACGTCAGTCACATTCCTGTTTTGACAGGCTTCACTAGATATAACTTTGTTTGAACGTTAGCTATGGTTGCACACTGTTAGCCCTGTAGCAGAGCTGAAATTAAAGGCACTCACGAGCGCGCATGACGTCACATCTGTTGGATTTTCCCAGAAAAAACAGCCCGCATTCTTCACATTAAAAGCAGTCTACAGGCTGATAGAGGAAACCCAGAAAGTCACGGAAGGGCTCATTTTTTAGGTTAGGTTACAACCTGTTCACACATAAAAAAACATTTATATGTGTAAAAACTTACATACAGTCCCTTTAAATGTACAGGAGAGGTCATGCTTGGTAAATATGCCTGCTTAACACACAAATAACACAGAATGATCCAGCAGTGCTTGGCTATTGTCTCTCCACATGCTGAAGTACCATATAAACAATCCGTGGATTTACACTGGCCATTTTTATGGGTCCTGAAGCTTTGACGACGGAGGAAATTACTCGAGCACCCCAAAGAGCTTTGGAGCATGCTGCAGTGGTACAGACACAAGACACAGCATGAGGGCGGGGGGATGCGGTGAGGAGTTAGCCAATACTGCTGACAAAGGTGGTGGTAAGCTTGTTTGTCTGTGTGTAGACCTGTGTGTGTGTGTCTATGTGAGAACTGCCTACACATGTGGACGTGTAACTGAAACTGACTAACACAGGCTGTGAATTCAGCGGTGTGAGAGGCTGCTTTTCTTCCCTCGCATTCAAATGCCACTTTCTGTAATCATGGGTATTCTTCCATCAAAATGTCTCAAGCTAATCAAAGCAAACCAAGCAATAATCTATGCTCATGCTATCGCTGCGCCATCCCTAATGATACCTTGAATGACAATTACAAATAGCATACAGTGATGACTGGCGCAGAGAGGAAACTGACTGATGCAGCTGCTCACAAAGTGCATCATCAGTACACGCTCAGGTCAGCAGAGGGTCGGCTGCAGGTCAGCAGCTGTTTTGTTAGTATGTTGTGCAAGAGGATGCACGCTAATCCACAGAGAGTTGGTGGTGGTAATGCACTAAGAAACGTAGTAATGTGCCAACTAAGGTGATGAAGAAAAAGACTGCAAGAAAATAAACATAGATGTAAACAAGGAAGGTCAAATTATTAAAAAACTTGCAAATGTTTCATGAGGAACGGACATTTGTTAGCACTTAAGAATTCACATGTGAAACTCCCCAAGGCACATTTACACTTTGGGTTTCACACATTGCCAGGAAAAGCAGAGCTAGACATCATGGCTAAAGCTGCATGCGAACTCTGTCATGGACAGGAAACGTTATCGCATTGCGGTAACGTGCGGTCAAGACAGCCGTCGCTCTCATCTCCATGGTCAAATCAGCCGACGCTACAACTGTAGAGCACCCATATACTGATATTTATGTTAAATGCATTCAAACGGCTCCGATGGAGCTGACCATGGATGTATAAAGAGAACGGAGCTGACGGGAGAGATAGCGACGGACTTGGCAAAGTTAACGGAAGAATACATGTGTGACTACGTCCGGTTTTCAAAATAAGGTGTTAAAGATAAAAAAAAATGCACATATGGAGATAAGATTTATTGGATAATATTCACCAGAAGTATAAGACAATAGGGCATCGGTGACAATGGGGCCGATCTATTCAATTAATTTATATATTTATATATTATATACATTATACACCGGAATTTTAATTCCTATTTAAGTTTTGACCAATTTGTTGCTGCATTAAATAGGTTTACACCTGAATTGTAATTCCTGTTAATTTTGAAGATTTTTTTGCAGTTGCTGGTGTACGATGTATTATTTCAATAACAAACAACAATTCAATAAATTTATATTTATGTATTTATTTGTTACATTTAGTTTAACAAAGTTAGGAAATCAATGTTTAAGTCAAGCCTGATGTTTCCTTACACATAAAAGAATGATCCCAGTCACTTCCACACAGTGAGGCATACATCTTATTAATTAAACACTAGTATCGGATCAGTGCCCGGTATCAGCCGATACTCACAGCCCAGGTATCGCTATCGGTATCGGCACTAAAAAAGGCAGGTCTGTGCATCCCTATAAATAATAACAAACTCAATATTGATCAAAAATAATCGGGAATAGAATTTTGACCATAATCATGCAGCCCTATCTCCCTTATCATCGAACCAGTTCACTTAGGCGTTTCTAAAAACAGCACAGATCTGTGTAACAAAACAAGTGCAATAAAAATACGACTTCAGCCCGGGTGGCTAGCATGACATGCATTATGATAACTCGCACCAACCCCGTGCTCTAAATAATTGATGCTCCTTTTCCTGCTCATCGGCCAACTTCTGAAACCCAATTCCCACCAAGATGAAGGAAACAAAAAAAGAACGAAGAGGATGGATGGAGGGATGGTGAAATAAAAGAAAAAGGAACTGAGGCTGCACAGCTTTCTGCTGCAGAGGAATTCAAGAGCTGCCTGTGATGGCTGAGACTCAGAGGAACAGCAAACCCAGGAGGCCTGCAGCAGCACACAGTGATAGGAATGTAAAATGAGATGAGGAGCTACCTCAATGAGCCCTTATCAAAAGCAAACACAAGCTTCCAGGGAGGGTGAGGGGATGCAAGTTTCATCAGGGCAGATTTAACCTCCTCTTAACCTTTTTTAACAAATGCCACCAAACTGATGAGACACGGAAATTGTAGTCCAACAGCCCGCCATCTAACACAATAAACTGAGGTAGGCGGAAGTCATTTTGGTTGTAGCAGGCAAAGCAGGAGAGGCTCGTGCTGGTAATTAACCTCAAAGCTGAGGCAAAAAAGAGGACAAAAATCCTGCCAGGCTTTAATCTGCTCGTCCGTGGTCGGTCAATAAGAAGCCCTGGGTAGACTGCTTTATTGAAACACTCTCACAGGTTGGCCTGCCAGGTAGCCGAGCATTAATATTGGCTCCGGCGAGAAGCTGTCAGGATTTATTAGTCAGTATCACTGGTACTCAGCCAGCAGGTGTCAGCTCTGCAGAGAAGGAGAGGCAGGGATAGATTCATAGATACAGAGAGAGAGAGAGAGAGACGGAGCAGACAGTCAGACAGATATATAGGCAAAGAGACTGGAAAACATAAAAACGAGCTTTTCTCTGCCCCCTCTTTTATTGGTGGTCGACAACAAGCCTGTAATTATGTGTGTGGAAGTGAAAAAGTGTGTTCGTTGTATTAATAACACTTAGTCAACTCTCCATTGTAATATTACTCCTCTCTTGTGATGAAAAGGAAGGGCAAGCAATTAGATGCTTGTGTTTAGAGATATTAATTTCCTGATTGCTGAGAGATGCTCTATCTAGGCTACCTGAGAGTGAAAACACCCGCAACCAACGTGTATCCATGCAGGCATGAATACACACACACAATATTCACTCTGCGTCCAACATGCGGCCTTTTTTCCTCTTTGATCTGTGTTTTGGCTTTCAAAAGTTAACTAAATTGTTTATCGTTTTGCTCCTCTTTGGACTACCTTAACATCTCCAAGCACTCCAGAAGGGGGGTATTTTCCTCTGTTGCCAAGCAACAGGCACAGCCTAACTACCCTGCCAAAGAATACACAGGCGAGCAGTTAATGAGGATACAAAAGAGTCAACTTCAAATGCCTGATGTTGCCATAGACCAAAATCTGTGCTTATGACTTGGGTTGGAGGATGATGTAATTCCAAATGAGGTAGCGCTGGACAACACAGCTCATACGCTGTGATCCGGAGCATAGAGACTCCATGTGTGTCTTTTAGATTAATGTCTCCATCTAGTGACAAGTCCCTGAGGCAATGCACACTGTATGACCAGGAGAGATAACAGCCAGAAGCATCAGGCCACAGATGATAAAGATTGCAATTGTGATAAACTACGGTGACATACAGTAGTTACATACTGGAACATGATACAGAGATACAACAAGTTTAAAGGACAGGTACAATCTCAAATAATTGATTCAGAGCTGAAACAGCTCTGTTAATTTAAATCAGTTATCATTTAGTCTATAAAATGTTAGTTTTTTTTAAATGGTGACAAATCCAAGATCCAAGATGATTGTTTAATTTAATTTGTTCTATAAACACTACAAAGCCTACAGAAGCTAAATCCCTCTCCGGGAACCATCACCTTAACGTGGCGGAGAGGTTTGTGTGTCCCTATGACCCTGAGGGCTGTGTTGTCTGGAGCCTGGTGCTCCTGGTAGGGTCTCCCATGGCAAATTTGTCTCAGGCGAGGGGCCGGACTAAGAATGGTTCATAAAACCCTGACAAAAAGAGGCAGAGGAGGAGTTACCTGGCCCGGAGGATCCCGTGGCACGTCAGCAAGCGCCTGGTGCCTGGCCAGGGACACCTCGAAGAAGCAACGTGGCACGCCTCTCCTCTCCATCCTGTGGGCTCACCACTTGCGGGAGGAACCGCTGGGGTGGGGTGCGCTGCCACACGGGTGGCAGTGAAGGCCAGGGACCTTGACGGGCAAGACCCGGGCGGCAGAGGCTGGCTCTGGGAACGTGGAACGTCACCTCTCTGTGGGGGAAGGAGCCGGAGCTTGTGGGGGAGGTGGAGCGCTATCAGTTGGATCTGGGGATACTCACAAATCCCCTGTTGAGTGCCGATACGTTTATTAATATTACTTTTAACGGTTTAACCGATAGCGTTAATCGGTTAAGATGCTTAGTGTCGGTTAATGGTTAATTATTAACATCCCTACTACTAACCCATCTTTTAAGTGGTTATGGGTTATGCCTCCAGTCTGATTTGGAGCACACAGCTGATACGTACCTGGTTTGTTTACATGACGTAACAGAAGTGCAGATTTAACGTATTCAGTGTGGACAGAGAGCGTCCAATGCCATGCGATGCGGCGCGATAGTCGGACGCTCGCATCCAGTTAGCACACGGTGTTAAATGATAATTTTCTCGACGGATCAATTATTTGACTAATCGTTTCTGCTATAACTGGCACTAAAATGAAGTACAAAATCATTGGGTTTTAAATGACCCAGCTAAAGCAGTTGTATTCTAATTAAAGAAGGGGAGGCTGGTGCCAAAGACACTGATTTATAATGAAAGATATCCTTGTTGTTGGGCATGTCTGTCTGTGTGTAATCAGCCTGAAACTCATAGGAAAAGAAGTGCTTGAATATTTATTGTAGTAAGAGCGTTATTCCTGAGGCAATATGTATTGTTGCACAGTGAATTCTGCAGAGGTCCCCTGGTCTCTAATGAAATTTAAATAGCTGCATGTCCCAGAGTTAATCCCTCTTTGTTTTCCATTCTTGGCAGGTGTACTCATTAGTTATGTTATTTCATTTTACATTCATTCAAGAAAAAAACACTTGCATAGAGCCAGAAGTTTATTTAAGTTTGCCTACTCTGGAGAGTTGACCCTCCTCATACTATTCCTCTGACAAGACTTTATTGCTCAAGGCGAAGCAGTATGATTTAACACTAATGCATGTGAGAATGTGTTGACAAAATGTCCTTGCAAACCAATTGTGCTGCAGGAATGTAATGAACTACGAGGTCTTCAAGGAGAGGGAGAGGGAGTGAGATGTCGCCTGGACGCAGTCAAGACAGGACCAGATTATTATAGTTTATGAAAATGCAGCGCAGTGAGGACACAGACATTTCATACACTAGACGCAAGCTATAGAACGCAGACCTGCATCCAACCCACGCTGGACTCGTTCATATGTATCCCTAAACTGTACATCAGAAAAATAAATCCATCTGCCATAGGTTCAGCTTATCAACAATAGCCAGTGTATTTGTCATATCATCCAACTCTAATCTGAACAAATCATTAATTGCATCATTGCCTCTGTGTGGCCTCCGGTACTCCCAATGGCATCTGCAGGATTTCAAAGACCGGAGTAAAACAACCAATCAGAGCCAAGAGCTCGCGAAATTCGATCAAACGGTCAAACTAGGCAGCGCTGATAAAATATGAATCAATATTCTGTTACTGTAATGCCTATTTCTGGCCTCAAATGTTTTTGGAAACATCTTGTAGTGTACTGTTTAGCTGTAAAATGAGAACGTTTGTGACCCGGCAGCCAAGTTGAGACCAGTTGAGGAAATACCAAGCACCGCCCACCAGCAAGAGTTACCTGTGATAGGCCAAAGTCTCCCAAAAACAGAGCCATGAGGAGGTGCAGAAGTCTAGTTTTCACTCAGAACACTTGAATTACAATATGCTGAAAGGTTATTATAGAATTTTTGCCCAATGATGCCAAAGATATCCTGGCTACTGCCACTTTAATGGCGCCTCAAACTTTCTAATTTTACAGCTAAACCGTGCCCTACAAGATGATTCTGAAAACATTTGAGGCGAGAAATAGGCATTAACATAACATATTATTGATACGTATTTGATCAGCGCTGCCTAGTTTGACCGTTTGGTCGGAGTTCGCGAGTGATTGACAGCCGGCTCTCATAGATGGCAGCTGGACAGCGAACCTCAAATCAGCTCTTACTGCTTGTTTTCCTCCGGTATATGAAATCGTGCAGATGCCGTTAGGAGCACCTGAGGACACCGGAGGACAACGGAGGACACCGGAGGACACAGATGCACATGATTTTTTTCAGGTTACCTGTTTCATGCACTACTTTCACAATATAGCGACTGTTTTATAAAAATAACTTTTTTTAATCATATTTGCTCCAATCTCGCCTACTTCAGCTTTAATGGCGATTAAATATTTTAATTGATTGACAGCCCTAGTAGGAACCAAAAATAGCAAGGTAGAAAACTAGAAAATAAACTGTAAACAATGTGAGGCAGTTATAGGTCTGGTCATCATTTAGGGCCCTTGATTTCAGAATCAGTTCAGAATTAGATAAAAATCAGGGTTTTCACTACCCATTATGAGTGGTTTTTCACAGCGTCTAAGCCTCCTCCACACACAAGCACACGCAGACATGTCGAAGAGGCCCACTGAGACGGCTAAAGAGTCAAAAATTCACCACAAAAAGGGTCCACGAGTGTGGATGACATCAACACGGCTACACAGGTTATTGTAAGTTGTCTTATAGAAATAACATTGCTTAAAATAGTATATTTCTTTAACCAACATGACAAACATTACCTGCTCCTTGCAACTGCTACCACAGCTTCTGTGTCGACTTAAGATGATGGATATGATTGTTTAGGATGAAAGAGCTGCTCTCCTCAGAAATCAGCTAACATGAATAAAACTGAATACTGATGTCTGAATAAAACTGGAATTCATTCTTACGAGACTGAAGGACTGCAACTGTAAAAATGTTGAAAATCATGTGCTATGCCTTCCTCGCCCTCTATTATGTGTCCACTGTCTTTATCAAGACCATCACTTTTTACTCAGCCTTGAAAGAAGGCCAGGAGTCTGTGACAATGAAGAGGAGAATCCTTCAATTGATCTCTCTCCTCGGAGCTACCATTACTCTTCAAGGTTGCATGCCACCTCTTTGTGGTCTAACTATTGACTAAAAATCCACTTGAAGAAAAAGTAATACACATGAGTACTTGGCTTAACTTTGACTTTGTTGGATTAAAAATCTGAAAAAAAATATATACAAAGTCTGGTAAAATTGAAGTCGCAAATCATCCATCTTACAAATGTTACGTCCAAACAACAACAAACTCCAACCCAGCATTGATCATAGATCAATAGAGGCAAGCGTGTGACTCACAAGTCAGCTACTTCAATACAGCACCATGAGCCAGCGGAAGAGTCGGGAAAGGCGCAGTCTGTGTCATATTGACCTTGCGGTAACGCACTGTGACTGCAATCGTTAACAAGCTCTACAGAAAAGAAATTCAATGAAATCTCTAATTTCCAAAACAGGCAGTAACATGACAGTTGTGTGGGTGTGCACGAGTGCAAGAAGGGGGTGTGTAGAAGGGGTTACGTGTTTAACACATCTGCCCGCATCTATGCACAGTTTGTACCTGTGGGGCTAATTAAAGGAATGATTGGACTTTGATCAAGAGAGATAAGACCGTGTATCAGCTACAATGAACTATGAGAGATGGCGAAATGCCTAATTGCTGCGTCGAAGCAGCTGAAGAGTGGTGAAGCTCAAAGCGTGTTGTGGGAGGAAAGGAGAAAAGGTTGAGAGAAAAAATAATACTATACACCGATTAGCCATAACATTATGACAGCATGGGCAGCCTGACCGGTCTGCGGCTACACAGCCCCATACGCAACAAACTGCGATGCACTGTGTGTTCTGACACCTTTCTATCAGAACCAGCATTAACTTTTTCAGCAATTTGAGCTACAGTAGCTCTTCTATTGGATTGGACAACACGGGCCAGCCTTCGCTCCCCACGTGCATCAGTGAGCCTTGGCCGCCCATGACCCTGTCGCCGGTTTTCCTTCCTTGGACTACTTTTGGTAGGTCCTGACCACTGCAGACCGGGTACATCCCACAAGAGGCTGCAGTTTTGGAGATGCTCTGACCCAGTCGTCTAGCCATCACAATTTGGCCATTGTCAAAGTCGCTCACATCCTTACGCTTGCCTATTTTTTCTGCTTCAGACACAAAGCTCAAAATGTTCACTTGCTGTCTGATATATCCCGACCACTGCCTGGCGCCATTGTAACGAGATAATCAATGTTATTCACTTCACCTGTCAGTGGTCTTAATGTTATGGCTGATCGGTGTATGTATATATATAAAGCATTCCCTGTTAGTTTGAGAATGCATTCATTCTAAACTGCTTTGTATTATCTGTACATTTTATTAACATGATAATAACTATAACATAACATACATGGTAATACTTACCACTTACTAAATAGAGAGGCAAAGTGCCGCCCCTTCCAGTGGACCTTATTTCGCAAAAAAATATGAATGGTAGTCAACGGCGAGAGACAAATATTTTTTGATCCCGTTTGAATTGCGCAATGAATCACACATATGATGTTTGTCAATTTAAAAGATAATTTTGCAAGTCAAGAAAGTCACAGCTTATCGTAGATTAATGCCAAAGTGGCATGTGCCTGACGATTTTATTCGCCACTGCCAGCAATTTACCCACATTTGGCGGGTGGCGGTTGCTAATTTCAGACCCTGGTTCAAAACAAATGAAAAGAAACGTATCCTGATGCATTTGGGGGGTTTCCGCTGTACACTGAACCGTGACTACTAAACCAGGGTAGTGACTTTGTGTACGGTTACACCCCTAGATATGGATGAAAATCTATCTTTTCCTACATTATTTTCTTTGTGATGTGATTTTTGCTGATTGTATGAAGACTTTTGATAACACAACACAATTTGTGTTTGCAGCCTTGCAAAGTAGAATACACGTTTGGTGTTTGTGTCATCTATTCTCAAATACTGAGCCTATTGTCTCCAACAATGCATCTGAACAATAGAGAAAAAGTTTGCTGTTTTAACTAACTTATCTACCAAAGAGTTGTACAACATGCACAGTAATAAACTGGCAGATAGGGTGAATCTATAATTAATCCAGTTTAGCACTGATTGAGACTTTTCTTACATGTTTTTGTTGGCAGCTAACAAAAGGGAAAAATAAACACAGGCAATCCAAGTTTCACCTAGTTTACAAAGTACTCTCAGGCATAAAACCATTCACAACAAAATAATGGACTTTTGTTTAAACAGAAAGGAGTGTGCATAAAAACAGCCTACTTTAACTGAGTCACTGCTGAAAAGGGAAAACCTTCTAGACTCTAAAGTAGATTGACTCAGAGTGTGAATCAAAAGTCTTGAAGTACTGTAAAATTGGTCTTCCTAGCAGTGAACTGCACTGACAGGAACTGTCAACACCACATGTTACAGATTGGAAAAATATAGATATTCAAACTTTTAGGTTAAAACAGAGATTCTCTTAAGTATCACGATTTTTTTTTTACGATTTTGTAATTGATAATTTAACGCTTTAAATGATAGGATTGCTTCATTTGAGTCTATGCCGAGATAAAAGGAAATTACTGCTTTATTGGAGTAACGTGACGTCAAATCCGTTTCAAGAAAAACAAAGCCGAAGCGAGAAAGTTAAAGAGAAAATACCACTAATTATTGAGGGAAATGTCTGTATTCTTTGATTTTTGTGTTGCTGGAATAAAATGAAATAAATAATGCCTGACAATGACAACAACATCTCTGACTACATACTTGCTGAGATATTTTCCAAAGCAAATGTCAGTAGAAGTGTATTATTCAACTTTTTCCTCATGGTCTCATGCTAAAAAAGTAACAAAAGTCATAACAAATCATAATATCGAATCACAGTACCTAAAAATCGCAATAAATATCGAATCTGCACCCAAGTATCATGACAGTATCGAATCGGGAGAAGAGCATATGTTCCCTACCCTAGTATACAGTATATACACTCACCGGCCACTTTATTAGGTACACCTTGCTAGTACCGGGTGGTCTTCTGCTGCTGTAGCCCATCTGCTTCAAGGTTCAACGTGTTGTGCGTTCAGAGATGGTATTCTGCATACCTTGGTTGTAACAAGTGGTTATTTGAGTTACTGTTGCCTTTCTATCATCTCTGCCCATTCTCCACTGACCTCTGACATCAACAAGGCATTTCCGTCCACACAACTGTCGCTCACTGGATATTTTCTCTTTTTCGGACCATTCTCTGTAAACCCTAGAGATGGTTGTGCGTGAAAATACCAGTAGATCAGCAGTTTTTTAAATACTCAGACCAGCCCGTCTGGCACCAACAACCATGCCACGTTCAAAGTCACTTAAATCCCCTTTCTTCCCCATTCTGATGCTCGGTTTGAACTTCAGCAAGTCGTCTTCACCACGTCTAGATGCCTAAATGCATTGAGTTGCTGCCATGTGATTGGCTGATTAGCTATTTGTGTTAACAAGCAATTGAATAGGTGTGCCTAATAAAGTGGCCGGTGAGTGTATATGTGTCTATGTGTGAGCCAATAAAAAAAAGATAATGACTAAAACATAACTACCCAAAAATGAGGCACTGCAGATGATGTTCATAATTCACATAGACATAGCAAATATATATGACAATGACTGACAATAACCCCTTCCTGTCAGCTGCACCAGTACCATGTCTAAGAGCTTCGCTTTCTTTCATGTCAGCTATCCTATAAAGTGCTTCAAGAAAATGACATTACATGACAAGAGGCAGTCATTCATCACGCGTGCCCTCTCCTTGAAGGGGGATTAGACTATTTGAACCGTAGTGAAAATTTAACTCTGTCAATGTCTGTCAGTTGAAAAAGCAAAAGTAGACGGAGTATTTCCATAGCAACGGTGGCAAAATCTCTGGGCTGTCAAAAGATTATTAAAGAATTTGAGGCTTTTCTTATACTACTTTCATACAGGAAACCCATGTATACCATGCTCTGCTGAACACATATTCAACCCATTCATAATCCCTGGTTGCCAACATTCAGAGACTTGAGTCTGTATTTCGTAGGTCCAGTGCTAAACCACAGAATTACATTGAATGACGTGAATTATGTTGTATAAAATAAGTAGTAAGTAAAGCTTTAGTTTCAGATAACAATAGTTTTTGTACATCAGACAAACTTTCTATCTCCAATTTGAAACACGTGTTCACCAAAGCCGAGCAGTGAGGAGGAGGAAATCCAGGTCGGACAACTCTTATTGATCTATTCAGAACAACTGCAGACAACAGACCAGGGCTGGGTTATGACTTTTTCAATACCAGTGACAAATCTTTTGTCAAGTTTCAGTACCAATACCAAAATGATAGTGCTGGGCAACATGGCCAAAATCATCTATCACGATACAGGTCAGTTCATATCTTGATAACAATTCATATTACAACATGATATGTTTTCTGGTAATTCAATAAATAAATAATATATTAAATGAAATAACCACACGGTAAAGCCTATTTTGTTTACTCCTGAGAATTAAATACTTGACAAATTAAAAATACTGAGTATTGTCTCAGTTTTAAGTGAAATTATAGAGAAAAAAAAGAGAAATATAGGCCTAGCCTACATGTATATCACAATATTAACAATATTAAAAAAAATTAGGTCTGTCAAACGATTAAAATATTTGATCGTGATTAATCACATTATTGTCCATGATTAATCGCAATTAATCACAAATTAATTTAACATTTTTTTAGCTGTTCAAAATGTACCTTAAAGGGAGATTTGTCAAGTATTTAATACTCTCATCAACATGGTAGTGGGATAATATGCTTGCTTTATGCAAATGTATGTATATATTTATTAATGGAAATCAATTAGCAACACAAAACACTGACAAATATTTTCCAGAAACCCTCACAGGTACTCTATTTATCATAAAAAAATATGCTCAAATCACAACAAGCAACAACAGCTGTCAGTGTGTCAGTGTGCTGACTTGACTATGATTTTCTCAAAACTGCATGTGATTATCATAAAGTGGGCATGTCTGTAAAGAGGAGACTCGTGGGTACCCATAGAACCCATTTTCATTCACATATCTTGAGGTCAGAGGTCAAGGGACCTCTTTGAAAATGTCCATGACCAAATTTGCATTAACGTATTATTATCGTGTAAACTTTGACTGCCCTAAAAAAATATATACGATAGACATTTTTATATCGTTTTGATGATTGTTTATAGCTTCATATTACCCAGCCCTACTTATTTGATAACTTACTTTATAAACATGCATACAAACTATGCACTGAGATATTCCTTAAAAGAGTTCGCTACTCACATTTTAGTTTAAAAAAACATTTTAAAAATACATAATTTCCCAATGATTAGGCCCGCTTAGGCCTGGCGGGCCCCCGGGCTTGCAATACACTTTCGTAAACCCTGCACTATAATAATATACACATGGATATCCAAATTTCACCTCAACACACCTGCACAGCATTGGACAAACAAAACTACAACTTCTTTAGGTTTAGGCAAAAGAAAAAACATTAGTTAAGTTCAGGGAAACACATCAAGTTTTGGGTAAAAATAACTACGAACACAAGACTACGCATTGACGGTTTCAGGGTTAAAACCCTGTGTTTTGTGTCCCATCCATCGTCCGCGACCTACACCCCTTATGGAGTTCAGATTCTGCTCCTGTCATAATTACTACGGTCACTAGAGGTCACTGTTGTGCTCTTTTATACCTTCTTTCGGTGATCTACCATGTGAATAGATGATAAAAACCTACTGGTGGGTGTAGTAGGCACCAATTGGCCCACATCTATGGGGCTTATAGCGACCGATAACGCCTATTTAATAGCCTGACAACAGTCTAATCGGCCGTCTTTAGTCACTCTATGTTTACTGTAAAAAAAAGGCACAAAACTACTAAACTTTAAAATGTCATACTCTACATTAGCTTAATGAGCCACCATGTCTGCTGGCACTGTTTAATATAAACACATGCTTTAATGTCCCTAGTCCAGATGGTGCCTACAAATATCCGTTGCTACATTACAGCAAGAATCCATTGATATTGCAGGGTGTCTCAGCATTTAGTAATGAATGATTGCCACGAATTGGATATTCTTGATGTGATATTAGTTTAATCAGGATGGTGAGAGAGTGGATAAGAGATCACTTGGTCCACAACATATCAATCACTCAGCCTTGGGTACTTGGGTAACAAAGCAAAGTGCTATATTTTCTCTATTGTTTGATGACCCCAATTTACCCCGGTCACCTCTTGTCCCTGCTGACTCAAACAAGGCTAAAGAGAAAGCCATGTTTTCAGGTTTTCATTTTGTCCATCAGCACTATTCTATTGCTACGGGGGATGGAAGGGGGGCTCCTGTTTACGGCTACCTCTTCCATCTTGATGTTCTATCCAGCACAGCAGGTTTGGCAGCACTACAGTGAGCACATTAGCGCACGGTTGTGAAGAAAACCACATGTTATCTCCTCTTTGCTGACAAACACAGAGAGAGAGCAGCGGAATACGTACTGGACCATTTTTACAGCACACCTATCATCAAGAAGCTTTTTGTTAGATTATAAAAAATGTACAATACATTGCACCATCTCTGAGTTGTAAAAGTTTAACAGCACTCATTCCTCCTACAAAAGACCACCGCAATGAGAGGGGCTGGTCTGGAGACAGCTATGTAGTTATACCTGCCCTTTTGACAAGGCTGCTGTCCAGCGGCGAATATCAATTTTCTTTTGTCCATTTATTTGCAGCAGTGTTGAGGTTCTGTATTTAAGATACAGCTAGTAGAAGAGCCAAAGGCGATATTGGTAAAAGCATTAAACAGAAGTGCATTACCCATTCTAGTCATACATGCTTAGATACTAAACATTATGAGCTTCTGTAGGAGCAGACAGGACAGTAAATAATTTAGATTAAAAGGCTCGCTTAATAAAATGCGGGTTGTTGAAAACCACTGCAATCGTAGAAAAGAGTACGGATCCTACAAAGAAGGCAGATGTTTGGGGGGTCCTTGAAGGCCCGAGATATTTTGGTGTGTATTTATCAGGTGAGGATGTGCCCAAAGAGGGTCATCTCGGATCCTTTGCAAGCACAGTACAGCAGTACATGCTGTTCAATGGGGCACTCAGTGGATTTCATTTTCCTCCAGGGTGCCCCGGCACTATACTTGATGGTGACTTGCATTCCCTGTAATATGTTTTTTATCCTAGGGGGGTTTGACAGAAGAAAAAGAATTACTTGATTAATTAAAACACAAGGGATCTGCTGCTTTTTTGTGGACTTAGGAACCTCGCCTACGTCTGTGGAAATGAATTAAAAGTAGGTAAAACATCAGTGTCAAAACACAAAGTCAGTTCATTATACAACACTGTAACTTTTGATCACAGTTGCTATTAATGTTCTTGCTTTGGATGATTTTGCTATGTAAAAGTTTTTCTGATGGAATTCAAGTGGATGTCTTGGTCATGTTTCGATTTTGGTTTTGCTACACAATACTTTTTTCAAAGTGTTCATTGTCCCATTACAATTACTGAAAAAATACAATCCATATAAAGTAGGATGAATCAAGTTGTCTCTGTCAATTTCACTGATATAACTAGAATGTCCTCTTTGGACTTGTAATCATAATGAAATATTGAAAGTGGCAGTAGGCAGAATATTTTTGGCATCATTGGGCAAATATTCCATTATAACCTTTCAGCATATTGTAATTCAAGTGCTCTGAGAGATAACTAGACTTCTGCACCTCCTCATGGCTCTGTTTTCAGGCTTACGGAAATCTAGCCCGTGACGGGAGACTTTGACCAATCACAGGTCATTTCAGAAAGAGAGAGCGTTCCTATTGGCTGTGCTCGATCATGTGACCGGTACTTGGCGTTCCTTCAAGCCATCTCAACCTGATCTCAACATGGCTGCCGGGTCACAAACTTTCTAATTTTACAGCTAAACCGTGCACTACAAGATGATTCTGAAAACATTTGAGGCAAAAAATAGGCATTAACATAACGTAATATTGATTCATATTGATGAGGGCTGCCTAGTTTGACCGTTTGGTCGGAGTTCACAAGTGATTTTTCTGAGTGTATAACCAAATAATACCAGAATTGTTAACATCTTGCATGAAAAAAGTCAGACAACTGTATTACCATTGTATTTAAAGTAATAAATCTTGAATATTTTAATTTAGATAAATGTCTGTTAAGTCACTATCTATTGCCAAATGAGGGACACACAATGGTTATTGAGCCTATGGCCCACTGATGAAAGTATTGCAATATTCATATATTTGCAGTATTACAAACTGAGTGTCTGTGGCGGCATTCCCGGGAAAATGCTGTATGAAGTTACTGCTAATGCAAACCAAACATTTCCTACTGCTTCCCCTTAAAAGCATGCAAAACGTGAGTTAACTTTTCTTATGAAGTAGTCACAGGAAATGTGTTTGTCAGCGAGCTTGACACTGACGGCTATCGTTCATCAAAAATGTGTTAAGTCATTTTCGTCATTTTTTGACAGCGGATCAGTTTGAAATAGTGCATGAGTAATGGAACAAGAAGTAGCAGACACTGAGCTGTTAGATGAAGAGCTGCAGGCGACAAACCTCCAACTTCTCTGCAAGGTAACCAACTACTTTCACTTTCGCAGCATAAAATCAGATCACAGTTGCTCACAGGCTGATGGAAAAAGGCCAATTATTTCCTGACTTCTTTATTAAAACGTCAATAGTTTGTTTTGCTGTCCCCAGTATTCTGTGACCTGTATTATTAAACCACATTTGCTATCACCACCAATAAACAGGGTGTCACCAAATCAACCATAAGGATTGCCACTTTAACACGAGAGATGTTTCGTTAGGTTGTGGTTTCATGTTTCCCTTGACTTAGCTTTAAGCTGAGCTGCATTTTTGAGACTTATTTGTTATTGTAATGTATAGTTTTGTCCTCAGTTCAATGTTATAATATACAATACATCAAATTTGTCCTCTTTTTCTGTACCCATGTATCTGTAATGTCAAGTGGTGTTGTTTTACATTAAAACAGTATTCATCTTAAAACAATATTGGTACTAGGGATGTTAATAATTAACCGTTTAACCGTTAACCGACATTAAGCATTTTAACCGATTAACGCTAACGGTTAAAAGAAATATTAAAAATGAATTAAAAAGCTGAGCGGCTCAGAGGAGCGGCTCCTCACTTTAAGGAGAAAAGCTGGTCCACCTTAACAGCCCACCTTAAGAGGCAGAGCCGAAGTTGCAGGAAGAGCGCCGGTTGTCGATCCCAACTTTTGTAGTGGCCAAACTTATATTGGGAAAGAGACGTCTGTAACTCAGCGGATACTTTTTTTTTTAGGTTAATCAACTTCCCAGTACGAACACCTAAATAGCCCTTATTTAAAAAAAAAAATCAGTTCTTAAAGTTGTAACATTAACTAATAGCTGAATCCAGAGTTATTTCCCCTTGCTCCATTCAAAGTATCGTTACGCTGGGCAGACACACAGCTGACAACCTGACAAACTAAACTAAATGTGCGGTGGAGACTTTTACTGGGAAAGTGGCTGCATGTCCGCGACACTACACGCAACACCGTGGCTGCAAAGTTAACGCACCTGGACGGGTGAACTGGGGACTCAGTTGTCTGTTGTGCTCATACACTGCAGCTGGCGCACCGCTGCATGCGAGGCACAAATCTCGTCGGTTAATGGTTAATAATCAGTTAATGAGGGTCGGATATCGGATTAAGAAAAATTTTCAAAATTAGCATCCCTAATTGGTACCAACCTTGTCATGTTAGCTTGTCGGGAAGAACACTCCAACACAAAATGTTGGCGAGGAAAAACTCCCATGGCTATTTTCAAAGGAGCCCCTTGACCTCTGACCTCATGATATGTGAATAAAAACTCTGAGATGAACAGAGTGAAAACTGTATATTATTGGATAAAACAGATGTTGTCAAACTGCATAATTTGCAGTTGAAAAAAGGTAATAAATCACAATATATCTTATCTCAATACTCAGCATATCGAAAAACGTTTAAAATCACAATAAAATTGTATCGTGACTTAAGTATTGTGATAATATTGTATCGTGGGCCTTCTGGTGATGCCCACTCCTAAAAAATACACAAACCCAACAGTAGTTCACAAAGGTAATTAGTGAGCTAAAAGACAGGATTTAACAGATTTTGCCTGCCAAAATCCCTCGCCGTATTTTACAAACAAGGACTATAGGCTTCGCTTGGTTAACCTTAGTATCAAATGCTGATAATCTATGAAATGGATTCCAGGCTTAGAAATGGTTGTTCATGGCAGCTCTGTGATGCAGTGATATGGTTGTGTTTTAGGTGAGTGTGTTTTCAGTCTGCACTCTTATTTCCTCCCGTCTCTGTTCTGATTGTGTATACATTTCCCAAATCTCACCTAGCACAGCTTTTCACAGAGGGCACTCTACCATGCTGCACACTGTATTGGGCTTTAAATAAAATTGTGGAGGGTATGTCACTGAAATGACTGAACTGATGGGTGGTTTGGAGGAGGATGGAAGAGGAGGAGGGCGTCTGAGGCTGGTGGCTGATGTGGTGTGCATTCATAAAATACACCTAATGGCTTGTTTTATGAACAGCAGTGATTCATTCTTTTCTTTTTTTTCTGTTCTTTTCTTGAGACTGATTGGTTTTGAAAGATTGAGACGATAATGCTGTGAGATACAAATGAGGAAGCTGTGAAAAATCTCATTTGAAAAAGCAAGGGGAAGCGTAGCCTTGTAAACAAAATTCTATTTCACATTGTTAAAAGGTAATTTGTCTCCATCGTGCCTGGCAGAGCCTTCATAAATAAAACAGTTCACATTGCAGGTGAGCACTCCTTCTCCTTTCTTTAGTTTTTTCTCCACTATTTGTTTTGGTTGCTCTACCGCTTGCATGCAAATTAGACCCATATAGCAAAATGGAAGATAAGAATATTTTTTGCATACAGTAATAATAAGTGTGGTTCTCTATAAACTTGAGAAAGTTGTAATTTTACTGTTCAATGACGGTGACAACATTTAATTTAACTTTTGTCTACCGTAAAATTATGTAAAACTCATATGATATAAGAAATGGCATGAAAGTTGAATTAAGCAATTTTGCAACCACTAGCAATACAAAAAAAGATGAATAACTCACTGCAAATAGCATTTAACTAATAAAGTTGTTCTGGGTAACGTGCGTATTTACACTTGTCAAGCACACAAAAAGCAACATAGGCATCCCATTGGACTTCTCCTTCTCACCACTAGAGCTGCAACAATTAATCGATTAGTCGTCAACTACTCAATTAATCGCCAACTATTATCTATATATATATATATCTATATATATCTATATCTATATATATCTATCTATCTATATATATATATATATATATATATTTATATATATATATATATATTGTAATTTGAAGGTTGAATACCATGGCAATGGTCGAGGCTTCGAGAGACTTCGAAGCATTCGGGTCAACCCTAAATGCATAACAGTAAAGTGATGTACTTTTCTAGCTGTTCTATTATTTGCCTTTACACACTATACAAAATATTTTGTAAAAGCACCAATGGTAATCTATAAAATATCGTCATGGAGGTATTTGGTCAAAAACATTGTGATATTTGATTTTCTCCATATCGCCCAGCCTTACTTTGTTCACAATTTGGACAGCTTCTCTTCTGAACAAAGTAAACATTAAAATAAGAGTTTGAATGTTTACCCAACAAAAGGACGCTGCTCCGCTTGCATTGCTCAATGATACACTGTCATTGTGGTTATCTCATAAAAACAGCTTTCTCCTTTTTTTTTGGGTGCTTCTTTCATGCACAAAATAAAATTATTATTGCGGCAATTGTTTTTTCAACATATACAAAACAATAATAAAATACAAGAAAGTAATATTTGTCTATAAAAATATATCTTACAGCTCCTGGTAGTTTTTGCACCTAATGGTTTCAACATAGATAATTCAGAGAGTTTTACATTAATTTATTTTGTAATGGATGAGTATGGCATTAAGTATGCCCGGTTTGCACTTCCAACCTTGGCCACTATGCCAAAATCACCACACATCCCAACATTATTCCTGAAGCTTGTCTTTACCCAAACTCTCAGCTACTGGTTAGGTGTGGATCTGACCTCTCTATTATGTACAGGCTTTGACACATGCTGTCAGGCTGGAGAACAAGTCCTTCTCAGGAAAAAGAAATGCACTTAGAGATAACCAACTGGGTGCATAGCAACTGATATTGAGAGTAAATGGTCAGAAATAAACTTATTGTCGAAAGAGGTTTAAGTTTGCAACTGTTGGAAAAAAGATGAGGCAAAGCCATTTTGGATAGGACCAGCAAATGATAGTGGATTTAGGGGAAAAGTGACTTGAAATCATGGATGATTTATGCTTGAACACTGGATAAAATATTATTTTATCAAAGTTGGACCCTTCCCCACCATTTAATTAAGTACCTATGTTATCCTTTGCTATAAGGTAGTACAGGCCTCTCTGGTGTACACCTGCTCACAGACCAGCTACATGCAACAACAGCAGCAGCAACAGCAGCAGGAGACACCACCCTAACCCTTCATTCAACAACACTCAACAAGTCATATCCAACAGCACCCAACACTCTAATTAAGCAATTAACTCCATAATATACAAGCAACAAAACAACAGTAGTAGTAAGTGAAGGAAAATAAAAAAAGTTCTTACCTTCTGAAGTTATTCCTTCTTGTGCAGGAGATTGTTGTAATGTAGGCCTACAATCAGAGACATCATCCAATGTTGACCTCAGTCTATGTGACTCCATAAAGATCCTCTTTGTACTTGAACCATCCTTCCATCTTAACAAGTACCTCTCTGTCATGGCGAGAGAACGTGCCCAAACTCTCACGAGACTCGCTGCCCTCAACGACCTATCCCATAGATCCACGAACATCTCGCGAGAGTAGCTTGGGGGTTACCTTCTAGACACGACCTGCTGCAGGTGGAGGGTAGGGTGGAAGCCGGGGCGGGGCTACTTGTGCAGTTGCACCCAATTAAGTTAATTAAGTTAGCTTTGCTGCCCCCTTCTGCTATAACTGGAACATTACAGCCCCCAAAGACCTCTGGTCATTGTTTATGGACTAAATCTATTATAAATCTAAATACATTATTGTATATTATAAATTGTATATTATAAATAATAATTTGTGCATATAAGAAAAGATAACAAATAGTCAATATGATTAATAATATAACTTAATCACAATACCAATTCAGTATCTTGTCAAATGAAACCCATAACACTAGCCTTTGTGTCTGACTGTATACTATATATACTATAATTTGGCTTTTGAACCTTATCCACTGCAGTGTTATCTTTTGACACTTGGAGTAAACAGCCAGCGAATGGCACTTTTACACTTCACCCTACAAAAATGGCAGACTTGCTAACGTCACATTCCCATTCCCTATATGGCAGAACAACAATATATACTGATATCTGAAACAATGTGCTCCAATACAATAACATCATAAACTACAGCCTTGTAAATTACAATAAAGTGATACAGTGTCAACAATAAAAAATGTATGTATATATTTACGTTTCACAAACGTGGTATTTAGTAGTTAGCTAGTAATTTGCTGTTGTCACATTAAATAAATATGTTATACCAACATTCATTCATCTAGGCTACAGTAGCACATGTTCAATTGACTCAAACACTTCATCACAACAACAACAGGAACTCTAGTTGTAGCCTCCGCCATGGCAGCAGGACAGTCCATACACGATGAACAGCCATGAAAAGCAAGAACATTTTCATTGTGTCACCTTTGTGACTGAGGATGGAGTCAGTGATTGAACCGATAACAGCACCACAACAAGATAAGGAACGGCTATCAAGTTATTGTTGGCTCTTGCCCTGATCAATTGTGATGCAGTTAGCCAGCTGGAGCTAGTCTGATGTTTCTCATGAGAGTGATGCAATGCCATCATAAAAGACTAATGTTTCTGTTGATCGTCTCAGATTTCATCTTTTTATCCACAGCGGAAGCAACACAACGGGAGAGGTCAGCAGGGAAACACTCAAAGATACTGTTTGAAGAAGGAGCTGCGCCGCCTTCACAAGGGCTGTCTAGAGAAGATGCCATTCATTGATATATTTATTCATTCCAATTTCTCAACTCCTATTCAGTAATAATGTATTCAGCATTATTTGTGTCAACACTCAATGGTCAGCGCTGTCAGCTCACAGCAGGAAGCTGTGATGGAAAGTTAATCTACTCAAGTACTGTAGTAAAGTACTTCTACTTTACTTGAATATTTACATTTGATGCTACTTTATACTTCTACTCCACACTGCATTTCAGAGAGAAATATTGTACTTTTTACTTCACTACAGTTATCTGAGAGCTCTAGTTACGAGTTACTTTTCAGATTAAGATTTAATATAAAAAGCACATGACGAGGTTATAAGATACAACGCATTGTTAAAGGTAAAACCAGTGGTTTTGGTTTGACCCCTGTCTTGTTGGGGCCCTTTGTCATGTCAAGTGATGATTGAGAGGGATTATTTTCAAGTATGTTTTCATTGTTGTATTGGTACTTTAAAGCAGTCATTCCCAAAGACTGAGGAGATTATATTAAGGTCACCAAATAAATTTGTAGAATTTCTTCCATAGTCTTTTATTTAACATTTATATCTGCAGTACACCTTTGAGCCACACGAGGGAGCCTGAATGTTCGTATTGTTCTGATAATTGTATAACTTATAACATCGAATCTAATATGAAAGACTAGCATACATTCTGTTTGTTTAACTGATGAGAAGAAGAAAAAACGGGGGCCTGTTAACTCAACATAAATGCATTTGGTCTCATTTATAAAGTATTTAACATGTGTGTATGTTCTCAATAACATTATGTATAAAAAGAGTGATTTATCAAACGTTTGTCTCTTTGAAGTGGCTGGTTTACCTATTCGAGATAATATAAGTTGATGCGGAAATGGCAGTAAAAATGGTCCGGGACGTTCATTTACACACAAATTTGCTCACAATTTATAGATAAAGCCTATTATGAAATGGGTTGCGATGGTTTTTCATTTTTAAAAATTGGGTCCTCAGAAAAAAATGTTTTAGAAACACTGGTTTAACAACGCGTTCTCATCCCAGCTGACGCTTTGTCAGACCCCTCGGCATCATTCTTCTTGGTCGCAGTAAACACATGTTGTGAAAAAGCACTTGCTTAAGTTCAGGCAATAGATTTTTAGATTTAGATTTTATTTGTTTACACATATAAAAAAGGTACAAGTTGATATTACATTAACAACAACAAATGTGATGGAGAGGTGCAAAAAACCCTCAGAGGGGTTTGATCAAGGCACTCTCCAGTGCATACCTTAAATCAATTATAAAAAGAGAATAAATTATTAAAAAGCATAGTAAAGAGAGAGAGAAGAAAAAAAAGAGAAAGATATGTTTACGCACACTAGCAGACATCCATATATGCAAATAGACAAAGTGAAATAGAATTATGATTCACATTATATCATCAATAAAAATTCATTCTTAGTAAGCAGAGATAATCCATAAGGAAAACATTGGGGAGATAAAAACAAACCAATAACAGCTTTCTTAAATTGTTCTGGTGCCAACTTTAAAATATGAGATGGTAGAGCGTTCTATATCACTGAACTCCGGTAAATTAAACCAAACTGTAACTGAGTTGTTCGACACATTCGAGGTCTGAGTTGGGAGTTATTTCGAGTCAAATAATTGTGGAATTGTTGATTATGGGAATACAGTTCATGGGCATATGAGGGAAGGATCCTGTTCGAAGAGCTGCACACAGTAAAACCACTATAGTTAGGTTCAGGTAAAAACAACATGATTGTTGGGCTTAAAATTACTACATTACAGTGTAAATGACACTGAACATTGTGAACACAGGACATGAACAGTCCAGTCTCCTGGATGAAAGCCTTGTATTTGTTGCACCCATTCACCCGCCCTGTGCATCTTTTCGCTCTTGAAGCTACTTCACCACACTCCAGGCGCACTTTCTCTGAGCTTTTTATATTGACACGGATGAGTTTACATTGTAGTTAATGCAAACCTCTGTGTCGCGTGGTGGCTGCGTGATGCACGCGTCTGGTGTTCACACTCCTGGAAACCTCACTGTTGTCACTTCCAACTCTCGCAAGAGTTTGTGGATGACGTTTTAATGTATTATATGTAATGTATTATTGTTGTTGCTTTTTTTTCAGACTTTTTTTCAGACATTATTTTTCCAACTTTTTTGAAACTTTTTTTTTCCGAAATTTTTTTGAGATTTTTTTTACGGATATTTTTTCAGACTTTATTTTTCCAAACTTTTTTTTCAGTCAGTTTTTTCAGACTTTTGTTTTACGGACATTTTTTCAGACTTTATTTTTCAACAGTTTTCAGACTTTTTTTTTTACAGATTTTTTCAGGCTTTATTTTTCCAACATTTTTGAAACTTTCTTTTCAGTCAGTTTTAACAGACATTTTTTGGGGGACATTTTTCCGACTTTTTTTCTTTTTTTTTTTTACCTTTTTCAGACATTATTTCGACTTTTTCCAACATTTTTCAAACTATTTTTTACCAACCTTTTTTTTTTCCGACTTTATTTTTCCAACATTTTTCCGACTCATTTTTTCCAGCATTTTTCAAACTTTTTTTAGACTTTTTTTTCAGACTTTTTTCAGACTCATTTTTTCCAGCATTTTTCAAACTTTTTTTTTTTTACTTTTTTTTTCAGACATTTTTCAGACTTTTTTTTTTTTTTTTTTTTTTTTTTACCTTTTTTAGACATTTAGACTTTTTTTTTCCAACATTTTTCAAACTATTTTTTCAGTCAGTTTTATCCGACATTTTTTGGGGGACATTTTTCCGACTTTTTTTCTTTTTTTTTTTTTTTTTACCTGTTTCAGACATTATTTCGACTTTTTCCAACATTTTTCAAACTATTTTTTACCGACTTTTTTTTTTTCGAAATTTTTCCGACTTTTTTTCCGACATTTTTCCGACTCACTTTTTCAAACTTTTTTTTTGAGACTTTTTTTTATTTATTTTTTTTACCTTTTTTATACATTTAGACTTTTTTTTTTTCCAAAATTTTTCAAACTATTTTTTACCGACTTTTTTTTTTTCCGGCTTTTTTCCGACTTTATTTTTCCGACATTTTTCCGACTCATTTTTTCCAGCATTTTTCAAACTTTTTTTTTTTTACTTTTTTTTCAGACATTTTTTTATTATTTTTTTTTACCTTTTTTAGACATTTAGACTTTTTTTTTCCCAACATTTTTCAAACTACTTTTTCAGTCAGTTTTATCAGACATTTTTTGGGGGACATTTTTCCGACTTTTTTTTTTTTTTTACCTGTTTCAGACATTATTTAGACTTTTTCCAACATTTTTTCAAACTTTTTTTTTTAGACTTTTTTTTTTTTTATTTTTTTTACCTTTTTTAGACATTTAGACTTTTTTTTTTTCCAAAATTTTTCAAACTATTTTTTTCAGACATTTTTTAGTCTTTTTTTCCAGCATTTTTCTAACTTTTTTTTCAACCATTTTTCAGACTTTTTTTCAGACTTTATATTTCCAACATTTTCTAAATTTGTTTTTCGACATTTTTCCGTATTTTTTTTCAGAAATTTTTTGAAGTCTTTATTTCCAACTATTTATTCCAACTTTTGTTTTTAGACATTTTTTAGTCTCTTTTTTTTTTTCTTTTTTTTTACCTTTTTCAGACATTATTTCGACTTTTTCCAACATTTTTCAAACTATTTTTTACCGACTTTTTTTTTTTCCGACTTTATTTTTCCAACATTTTTCCGACATTTTTCCGACTCATTTTTTCCAGCATTTTTCAAACTTTTTTATTTTATCAGACATTTTTTGGGGGACATTTTTCAGACTTTTTTTTTTTTTACCTTTTTTAGACATTTAGACTTTTTTTTTTCCAAAATTTTTCAAACTATTTTTTCAGTCAGTTTTATCAGACATTTTTAGGGGGACATTTTTTGGGGGACATTTTTCCGACTTTTTTTTTTTTTTTTTACCTTTTTCAGACATTATTTAGACTTTTTCCAACATTTTTCAAACTGTTTTTTACCGACTTTTTTTTTTTCGAAATTTTTCCGACTTTTTTTCCGACATTTTAGCCGACTCATTTTTTCCAGCATTTTTCAAACTTTTTTTTTTTTTTTTTTTTAACTTTTTTTTTTTTTACTTTTTTTAGACATTTAGACTTTTTTTTTTTCCAAAATTTTTCAAACTATTTTTTTCAGACATTTTTTCCCACATTTTAGCCGACTCATTTTTTCCAGCATTTTTCAAACTTTGTTTTTTTTTTTTTTTTTTTACCTTTTTTTTTTTTTTTTTTACCTTTTTTAGACATTTAGACTTTTTTTTTTTCAAAAATTTTTCAAACTATTTTTTTCAGACATTTTTTAGTCTTTTTTTCCAGCATTTTTCTAACTTTTTTTTCAACCATTTTTCAGACTTTTTTTCAGACTTTATATTTACAACATTTTTGAAACTTTTTTTTTCAACATTTTTCCGTATTTTTTTTCAGAAATTTTTCTGAGTCTTTATTTCCAACTCTTTATTCCAACTTTTGTTTTTAGACATTTTTCAGAGTCTTTTTTTCCAGCATTTTTCAAACTTTTTTTTTTAGACATTTTTTTCAGACATTTTTCAAACTTTTTTTTGGGACATTGTTAAGTCTTTTTTTTTTCAGCATTTTTCAGACTTTCTTTTTTTTTTTTACCTTTTTCAAACATTGTCCCGACTTTTTTATTTCCAACATTTTTCAAACTATTATTTTCAGACTTTTTTCAGACATTTCTTTCAGACATTTTTCAGTCTTTTTTTCTGGGACATTTTTCACACTTTTTTTTTTTTTTTTACCTTTTTCAGACAAGGTTTTCAGACATTTTTCGGGACATTTTTCACACTTTTTTTTTTGTTTGTTTTACCTTTTTCAGACATTGTTTCAACTTTTTTTTCCAACATCTTTCAAACCATTTTTTTTTAGACTTTTTTCACATTCTTTTTCAGATATTTTTCTTACTTTGTTGTTAGACATTTTTCAGAGTCTTTTTTTCCAGCATTTTTCAAACTTTTTTTTTCAGACATTTTTCTCAGACATTTTTCAGACTTTTTTTGGGACATTTTTCAGAATACTTTTTTTTTTTTTACCTTTTTCAGACATTGTTTAGACTTTTTTTTCCAACATTCCAACAACGCTCCTGACATTGGTAGTGTGTCCACCACTTTAAGGCACCTGTATCTAACGGGTTGGTATTTGACACCCTGGGAATGAGAACAGGCTGGCTATAAAGGATGTGGCTACATCGTCCTCCAATGGCAAGAAGGGAGGTCCAGGGTTGAATCAGCTGTCTGACGTCAGCATTTTATATGTGGAGCATGTTCTCCCCCTCGTCCACGTGTCAAACCTGCTACTGCAGAGTCCCCACAGAGGTATGAACATGGTGTGTGTGATGGACACGGCTGTTAAATACTCTTCATAGAGGTCTCTTAGAAAACACTCACCCCTCCACGGGAATCCAGAGATGCTGCAGATAATGTAATTGACTACCCACTTCAACAAATCATAAAAATAAATTATAATGAGGCAATGCGCTACTCATTTACCGTGGGGGAGATGAAGAAATGGGCAAAAGCGGCTTCTCTCACCATAACATTCAATCAAGACCACATGAGTCTTATGCACAGCTCATCTCACCTCCATTTTAACCATGTGGAATAAATCAGACATTAGTCCTCTTGGCATTCATTCATAAAAGGCAGCAAACATTGGGAGTAGGATAATGTTATTAAATCTGGAAACATGAATGCTGTGTTGTTCTTGTTCTAGTCCCATATTTCCCTCTGCTACTATACAGTATTTTCTGTAGTAGTAAGACAGCAGTTGTATCTGGTAAAACAAGAAAGCAGGATTTTCAGATCCGTTGGGTCTGTCCTGGTGGGATCTGCTTGTCTCAAAGCAGCAAGGTGCACCGGTATTTGCTGCTCTGAGACAAGCAATAAAAAACTGCATAATAAGGAAATGATACACAAACCACCACAATATGATGCTTTTTTGTTTGTTTGTTTGAGAAAACTCATCAATGTCAGAAGCCAGATATTGAACGATATGAATGTTAATGTGGCAACATTCCCTACTGCTCTCATCGTTGTTAATATTCTTGGCTACGAATGCTGTCTTCAAAATATCATTAGAACGTTGAAATTATGCTTTATCTGATCTTTCTGTTTTCAAAGGTTTCTTGGGTCTAAAGTAAAACTCGTTAAACAAAACAACAAAGCTAGTTAGTTGAAGTGTGTCATTCTTCACATACTGGAGAGCTGCCGTAGGCTCACATTCAGAATATAAATGTTTGTGGGCTTTTAACAAGCCGTGGGAGGTGATATAGCACTATATATATATGTACTCGTGGATGGCAGCTATAATCAATATTTTTATAATTACAATGTATTAAATGAGAATGTGAAAACAATATAAAAGGGGTCACTCTTAGTGATGAACCTGCAGATAATAACCACCAGTATCTCCCCTCAGCTTTATGGAGCTTTATAGCAAGTTTCAGCTCATTGTTTAGCCAGAAACAACTTTTCAATATAGTTTGGAGTGAGATAGTAAAACCACTTCAGATTTTACATTGTCATAGTTAAGGCCATTAGCCATTACATTGAAAATTTCAGCAAACCTCCGAGGGAAAACATTTATTTATTTTATTTTATTTAAAAATGAGGACATTTTCAATGTGTTACAATATAATTTGAGCTGACTTTCCCTGTAGTGAAACTATTTCTGTGCTTTTGCGCTTCTCAGCAAACCTATTATGGAAACTGTTTCATCAAATTAGGACTTGATTGCTGATGGTATTTGATATATAAAATTTGAGAAATTATTGCTGTAAGGCAAGTCTTTCTTCATCCTTTTTGGCTGCTCCAAGTATCACCATAAGAACACGAATAGACGCTCAATATCCAAGCTGCGACTGGCTTGACCGCTTGTATAAGATACTTATATAAAACTCAGTGTATTAATTACAGAGGGTAACGTCATGGGAGCAAGCACCATACTGCTGTGGCCGGAAGGGTAAGAAAAGGGCTGTCTGATGGCAAGATCTTGCGGTGTAAATATTCTTAATACAGCGTACACTTAAACTGATATGATTTTTTTTTAGGTGAGCCTTTCTTTTAGGTGGCTAAAATACATTTTGCTGCCAGCCCTGTCCACAATACTGTATTGCTTTACTCCAGTGTCGGTGTTCCTGTTTGCTTCTCCAAACTTGGGGTGCGCCGACCTCCATCTACTGAAGGTAATACACTGACTATGGATAAGTATTTCATACAACCCCACTTCTAAACGCCCAGACTATCCCTTTAAGAAAGGTCCTATTTATTCTGCAATATCATTTAAAACTTCACCAATGCAGTCTGCAGTAGCTGCTGCTGCAGTATTCTCTTACAAGTGCGAATACTTCAATCCTGCAGGCTCGGATTTTTCGTTCTTGCAGTCATACAATATTGCAAAGCTTTTACGGTGCAGAAGAGAATTCAGTGTGATTCTTATGTCAGACTGGTTGACACAAGACCACCCACTGCAGCACAAGCAGCTCTCCAGCCAGGAGCACAGAAGTCATTAGAAATGCTGTGTATTATTTATGCACATACACTCGCAGCATCTGCCTAAATTCACAATTTCTGGCGGGTGTGTGGAAAAAAAACTGTCCGGCCACTAGACGCCTGGCATGGAGCCTGATTTAAGATAGCATGGAGACTTCATTTAACATTCACACTGGGACACACAGCCTCATACAGAAACACTTACTGTAGGATTAAATCATCATTTGCAGGCTCCGTATGCACATTCACTTACAGGATTTACATTGATAATACAGCAGTAGAGGCCATAGATGACAAAGAATGTTTCTGTCCAAGTCAAGCAAACCTTAAGTAAACGTGCCCCGAGACTGTAAACATTGCCCCGAGATCCCATTATGTCATGTTGATTCACATTTAACTCCTAGCTAGAAAAAAAAGTATGCAGACACTGGTGGCCTATCTAACACATGTTGCATAATCAAAGATGTACTGTAACGTCATTGTTGGAGTACTTTCAAATAAAACCACCAAATTAGCGAGAACATTATCAGTAAGACTGAAAGATGCAGCAAAAACCCAACAAAGAGAGAAAGCACGGGAATAAAAGTAGTGATTACTCCACATGTTCCTTGCCTTTCCTTAACAGCTGTGGGAGTCTTTACAGATGCTGTTTCTAGGCAACTCATCAAGTTGAGTGACAATGTACTGATGCCTTACCAGCTTTAGGGTACAGGAGGGAACAACTAGTGACTCACAATGGAAAAATGCATATTGTAGCTTTAAATGTTCAATCTGTAACTTGTTAAAGAAGACATCTGTTGGAGAGTTGAATACAGAAGTTAAACTTGTTTGCTACATACTATATTTGCTAAATCACATTTTATTTCCAAGTTATAAAAGCAATTGCAAGAGGCAAACAAGAAAAGGATGTTTACAGTGGAAATAAGGGAAGAAAGCATCAGAATGGAGCCAGTACTGACAGAAAAAAAACAAGTCTCCGAAAAGTAAGTTTTGACTTCTGTGTGCAGATAGTCCAATAAAATCCTCTCAAGGCTGCTATTGTGCAGGTTCTTGTGAACCCTACCAGCACCTTTGGGCTGTTATCAGTGCAGCCACGTGTTTTTACTGCAGCCTCTCTCTGTTGTGTTCTCGCTCAGCCGGGCTGGAGGTACATTTTCTCCTGCCGTAGCAGCCACACACATCCTCCTTTTAAATAAATAGGAAGTAGTTATGCACCAGTTAAACACATGTAAGTTGAGGGTGCGTTGTAGTTGTGTAATTAGGGGGTTTCTAGGATCATCATACATACAGAAACAAATTTTTAATCACTAATTGAGACAAATTGCCCAATGAAGGATTAATAAAGTACTTCTTTGTCTTCTTCTAAATTTGGAGCACAACCACTATAAGAGAAAATGAATAGATTACAGATTAGGTAACAGAAAAATGAATTCACAATATAATTTTATTGCAAAGTAATAATTAACAAAAGTGTCCTATACGCTAAAACATGAGAAAGTGCCCCCTAGGGTGTCCTTCCAGTGGAGAAATCGAAATAACGTGCCATCTAGGGTGTCCTTCCAGTGGAGAAATCTAGATAAAGTGCCCTCAAGATGGATTTTCACGTGATCTTGTGACATTGCGAGAATCCAGCTGCCGTGCAAGGTAAACCATACACTGCAAAAGGAAATAAGCTGGGACACAATGGGAGTGTTTACATTTACAACTGTGCAGATGGTCTGTAGACACAGTCACAGAAACGTAAACATTCCAAATGCAGTTGCAATGTATCATCATACAACGATTAATTAGTATGCGAAAAAGTATTCCTCATTTTCATGCAATTATTCTTCATTTTTTGTACGTTTTCATATGAAAGTCCAGCAACACATGACGCATGTGGCAATTTCCGCTCCAGTCTTCAAAATAAAGTTTGTCTTTACAGGAAACAATTATGTTAGGTTTAGGCAACAAAACTTCTTAGTTAGGTTTAGGAAAAGATCGTAGTTTGGGTTAAAATAAACTGGGAAAAAAAAGTTTGGAAACTTGTGTTTGGTGGATTATTTCTCTGCTGTTACAATGCTAATTGGCATTGTATTTTACATCGTTGGAAAACCTGTTTATTTACCTTCACAATGATGTCCAACTTGTAAGGATCATGCATTTGTGGGATGAGCAGCACAGCTGATTATGCGGGTAGCGCCCAAGAAACATTTGCCAAAATGCTCTGCCAATGGTAAACAGTGTATTTTTAACTCCAGAAGTGGCATTACTTAAAAACGGAAGTTACATGACAAATAAATCAATGTTGACTTCTGATTTCACACGGGGTACAAACACTGGTCTCCTGAGCAAATGTCCAGTGTTTTTTGGAACCACCCATCCATTACGTCCTCCTCCCTATGTGGCGTTGGTCGCTCTGTATACTTCCTGGTTCACGATTACGTGGATTACATACAAACTGATTTTGTTAAATATATACAAATTACAGGGCATTACTTTTCGTAGTTATAGCTACGAACGGTGTATGAGAACAGCCTGACTGTTGCAGTGTATGTGAATGACATAAACTGACAGGAAGTAAACATGGACCCAAGCTGTTGCCTAGCAATGCAATCCTGTTGAAATGGTCCATACCCACTTATCCTTTAGAGCACTCACGGCTGTAGAATATTGTATTTTTTGCAGATCAAGCGGCAAAACAAGAGATGTGTGTGAGACATGAATTTGATATATGCTTTTCTTCTTGCCAATATGAACAGAAACCTACAACTAGTGGTTTGCTGGATGCAACGACCATCTATCTGTGTTTCAAATCCCAGTAGGTTAGCTGTGCTTATAAAATGATACCTTCAGGCTACATGTCCCACTTTTAATGCCTTGTTTTTTTTTTCATCTTCATACAGCGTGTCACAGTTCCACCCTTTTGGCCAATCAAAACTGCTGCAAATACTGTGATTAAAAAAAGAAAACAGACGGGAAGAAGAGTACAAGATATAGCCCCTGATTTGCAAGCTGATTTCAAGAGCAATCAGGAAGCACTTGCTAGTTTTGCAGGCTTGACGTTGTGGCTCTAATCTCCAAGCAGGCGGTGAGCACAAAGTAAACTCCCCATGTGCTTTGTGCATCCACTAGTAGGAGCACACCTGTGCGGTGTCAATCACGCAAACATAGTGCATTAGATTAGATCTTGCCAGACATCAATCACAGGAGTGCAACTGGAAGCAGCAACAGTATTCTCTCCAGGATTAAGCTGCTTTTAAATTGGCTGCAGTGAACAAGATGAGCCGTGGAGCAGAAAAGTAAAGTAAGCCAGAGGAGGAGGAGGAGGAGGAGGAGGAGGAAGCAGTGGATAATGAGCTTTGTTAGGGATAGAAAAAAAACAACCTATGACGCTGTGTTTGAGAATTACGGCCCTGGTTGTGTGAAATGAGAAAAACTTGAGGAAATTATTCACTGAGTGGTAATTAAATTCACTATGAAACTTTAAATCGGCTAAATAAATTGCTTTTCTCAATTAGCTTCCCTTGATTCCTCCTTAGAGCAGCTTTTGGGATCTTATTATGTGTTTGCTTTACCTTAATTTTGCAAAATAGGATGTTTTAGACCACTTTCAGAAACATTGTTTTCTCAAGCCACTGATTCTTTTTTTTTTTTTTTGGTGAAGAATTATCTGCCGCAAATAAGTGGATGTGATAAAACATAATCAGATCAAATGTTAGGTTAGTAATTCATGCTCGCTTGTGTGTTATTATGCTTAATATACATACACTACATTTATGTGATAAGCTTAAATATATAGCAATTATAATAATCAGACTTTATAAACAGGGGAAATGTTGGAGCAGATATAGACGTTACAGATGAATATTCCAGATGAAAAGAGCATTTTCAAAATTGTGCTTCTTTTTTTGTCTGTTGTATTAAAAATTCAATAATTAAATGAATGTATTTTATATTGTTGAATGTATCTGCCGTAATATTGGAAGTTTTAATCTCTGTGATTGTGTTAACATGAACACTATTAATGTGCAGCAAAACACTGATTACTAAAACTGTATACAACTTCACCTAATTATCTTTATTAGAGTGCAGCCTTTATAATCAGAGTATAAGCATAATCAACATTGCTGCTCCACCTGTTGATTTGCAATGACACGAGTGCATTAGGTAAATTTCTTTCAGATTCACTAAGTGCACAGACAGTATTTATCAACAATTTATGGGATTAAACCATCTTGTCATATGTTTTACATTCTGTGTATCTGAGTGTGTCTGTCAGGTCAACGCATTCTCACTCCAAACTTGTCAAATACCGCTGTTTGGTCATTGCCCCTCAGCATAGGAGACCATAGGACGTGTCAGAGACGGCGTGTCAATAAACGCTTGTTACATGCATAGTGTCGTTTCGAAAACTTCCGTTTTCACAGGAAGTTAGGTTTAGGCAACACAACCACTTAGGGTTAGGAAACGGTCGAGGTTGACGTTAACTTCACTGACGTATGACTCACGTGACTAACAAGTGGCTAACCGCTCACGTGATTAGTGATCACGTGACTCATGGGACTATGTGACAGAATAAGTCAACGTTACTTTTAGTTTCACACGGGACACAAACAGTGGTCTCCTGTTTGAAAGTCCTGTGTTTGTTTGACCCATCCACCACCCCTCTCACCTGCCCTGAGTGGACTCTCACGCTATTAATATTAGGTCACGTGCTTTGACCATTGAGTAACGCTGCGGGTGGGTTTACATTGGCGTTAGTTGAAAGCCTGGTTCGTCTCTTACTAAAAGGCGATATTTGACGAGTTGGGAGTGAGAGCGGGTCGGTCACGTGGTTTGTTTGTCCCACCACCGCTGCGCAGGGTAAAGCAACTTTGAGTCCTTGAAAAAAAAAAAAAAATCTAGAGCAAATAACATGGTGCAGTAGGACATTGATAAGTTACTAATTTTTAAAAGGATCTATAGGAACGCATTATGTCAAAGTCACAATAATCGTCTTGACCTAAAGGTCCAGTGTGTAAGATATATCGGTGTCTAGCGGTGATGTGAGGAGATTACAAACAACTGAAGCCTCTCCCGTGTGCGAAGCATGTTGGAGAGCTACGGTGGTCGACGCAAAAAGCGAATGTCCCTCTCTAGAGCCATTTGGAGCAGAGCCAGTGTGTAGAGTGTGTATACGTGGGAAGTGAATGGTGAAGCAGGAGAGAGAGAACGGCGGCGACGAGAGCGAGTAACGTTATCGACTCCGGCCCAAGCAGGAAAAGTTAACAGTGTTTGGATTATCCGTTCTGGGCTACTGTAGAAACATGGTGGTATGACATGGCAGACTCCGTGTAGAGGATCTGCTCACTTTGTAGATATAAACGTCTCATTCTAAGGTAATAAAAACACAACGATTCTTATTATCAGGTGATTATACACTAAAGAAAGTATATACTTATTAATATTGTATTCCATTTCTGCCAATAGATCCCCCTAATTGTTACACACTGTTCCTTTAAAGAGTAACTTAAAGGTGCCCTGTGGAGTTTTCCTGTAAACAAACGTTTACATTCAGTGTTTCCCCCCAAAACTCATTGTGTGTATTCTTGAGGTCTAACAAACAAAGAACATAAAGTCGATTTTTAAAAACGTTTAAAATCATTGTTTACTTCCATGTTCACTTGCTAGCAGTCTTCTTCCTCACTGTCTTTGTTCTAAGTTTCTTGGCACGTTAAGGTGACAGATATACATATGTAGATACAGTACCCACTGTGCTCTGTATTAATAAGTACCTATCACTTCCAGCGCTGTCATCACAGCAGGTGCTTCCCACTGATCTTACATTTGTTTTATTTGAAAAATGACTGTGGGAATTTTTGAAAGTCAAGATACAAAATGTACTTTTAAAGCAGTGTGCTGAACAATAAAGGAAGAAGCATCGTTTGTCTCAAGGGGTGCAAACACAAAAAGATTCCAATTTTAATCTTGTTGTATTGAAAATATCGTTAAAAATCATTAAAGAGAGAGAGAGCACACCTCCAGGTAACGGGTGCATCAGGTTCACCCCGTACTATCTTTGAGATACATGCTCTTCATTCATTCCTTTCTTTTCATAATTATTTTAAATGGCACCGATTACTTCAAAGGCCCCCGTTGTCGGAAGAAGTCGTCTCTCCCTACTGTTGTGTCTCCAGTCTCCTGCCCAAACACGTCTTCAACACAAATGGAATCAGATTAATTGCTAAGGAGACTAGCAGCTGGCAGGAAGTGGCTCAGGCAAGAAACAACCCCCATTAATATGGAACAGACTATTTACACAAGAGAGTTCACTATAGAGTATACGTCAAGTTTAGATAGGAAGGCAATCCAGGCACTCCAAAATACTAAAACAAGTGACAACGAGGAAGGAAATAATTAAAAAGCCTTTATTGTAGTGGCTAAGTCATTAAAAAGCCAACATGTTTCGACTACTCTAGGTCTCTGTTAGAGCTTTAAAAAAAACAGACAAACCACCATTCACACTTGATCTCACTGGACAGTCATTCGCACCTGTAATCAAATGACTCTCACGACTCCATCGACCCACGTGGCAGTCGTTCACACTAGGCATCAGCTGACATTCCCCTGCCCTTTAGCCAGAACTGAAGAAGCTTCTTGGATGAGAAGTGAAGAACGTCTTCAAGAATTTAAACCTAAGTCCAGTTGCTGCTGATTTAACCCTTCCTCAGACAAAGCGGATGTGGCCTCACCTATATGGTATCAACAACCAAAAGGTGGCAATCACATGATCACCGTAGTATTACAAAATATTACAAAACGTCACAAAGAAAATCACAGAAACAAGTAATTCATGTCCATCATCAATGAAACTATCCTACTTTTCAACGGAGGCTGCAAAACAAACATGGGAGCTTATACAGAGAGAAGAAAAATACATATAAACATTTCTTATTCAGTCTATGTCCTCATTAAGACCAGGTTACTTTAAGGCATCCAATCGATGGATCCAAAAAGTAAAACGTCAAGTTTATTTTATGATGTAAATTTAAATATAGTTCAAGTATAATCCCAAGTATACTTTGTTTAATAAGTATGCTATCATCAATGTACTAGTAGTATACTTGTAAGTGTACTACTTCAATACATTGGCCCACTTTTTATATCAAACGAATCGCTGTATGACGATATGTTCCCCCCAAGCATGCAGACTTTCTCGATTTAATCCAATATCTCTCATTCTACATGATTCCTATTCCTGTGATGCAAATATTGCAAAGTCTGAGGTCTTATTGATCTGTTGGACATCTCTTCAACTTTTCAAAATGTAACTTTATTCAAGAGGTGTGTCTGTTTTCAAGCATGCATATTATAGCAAAATACAATCTGACGGCTGGCAACGTGCATTTGGGATTCTGTTAGCATTGATTCACAAACCATATCAAATGCTCTGGCCTGGCCAGAATAAATCATAGAATGCATCTCTTATTTGTTAGTAGTATACTATTAAAGGTTTATTGCTAACATTTTTATAGTGATGAATAATTTTAGAAGGGTGCCAAATAAAAATATAATAATATAATATAAATATAGCTTTTCCTGAAAAAAAAATATTGTGATTGTGAATCAATCATTTACGTAATTCATAAACACGAGTTTCCAACAGACCGTGTGTGTGTGCGGCGGTGGTGAATGTGGGTTTTGTTGGTGGTGTTATAGCTGTGAACGTAGGTGTAGCAAACAGTGTGTGTACAGTTTATTTGTCGGTGAATAAATGCTATATCTCCTCCGCTCACGTATCTTGAGGAAGTATCTCCTCCTGTATCTGTAACGCCGGCTCAGACTCTCTTAAGGTGGACCAGCTTTTCTCCTTAAACTGACAAGTTTTTCTCAGCTTTTTAATTAATTATTAACATTTCTTTTAACCGTTTTAACCGATAGCGCTAATCGGAGGTATTTCCTCAACTGATCTCAACATGCCTGCCCGGCTCACAAACTTTCTCATTTTACAGCACTCAGTGCACTACAAGATGTTTCTGAACACATTTGAGGCGAGAAATAGGCATTACAGTAACAGAATATTGATTCACATTTGATCGACGCTGCTTAGTTTGACCGTTTGATCGGAGTCTGCGAGTGATTGACAGCTGCTCAGAGACGGCAGACTCCAGATCAGCTCTGATTGGTTGTTTTCCTCCGGTCTTTGAAATCTTACAGATGCCATTGGGAGCACCGGAGGACACAGAAGAACAGGATTTTTTTCAGATTACCTGTCTCATGCACTACTGTCAGGATATAGTGACCGTTTTATAAAAATAACTTTATGTAATCATATTTGCTCCATTTCTACCCACTGCAGCTTTAAGAGTGGCATCAGTTACATACATCAGGTAATTTACTTACAGAAAATACCATAAATTAACACTACTACTTCTAAATAAAAGTATTTTTAATCTTTTAAATGTACACCACTTCTTCAGGCATCACAGACACATTTTCTTTACTTTACGCTGCATAGTTTCTGCTTGATGCGAATACCATTAATGCACCGCACACACACACACCGTAGAGAACTCCTCCTCTCTTTCTGTGTGCCTGGCGTCTTGAAGTTTAATGAGTAGGTAAAGTCTCTCACAGCGCTCTGTGCTGCACTGTTTGGCAACCACAACAAAATGATCGTCGAGCATGAGAGAATAAAAATAAATTGCTGGAGAGGAAGGAGAAATAACATTGCGGCGTGGTGGGAGATATTGCCACCTGCGCACTTTCCTATGCTGCAACTGTGATACTGTACAAGGACATGTATCTCTTATTATGTAATGTTGCATAACATCATGTCATGCAGGCAATTTGAACAGAAAACAGGAATTTCAATGTCCTCTTTCATTCTCTCTCCGTCCTAGAAAAGTAAGACTGTAGGTCAGAGGTACTAAAGTATTTTTTCTCTATTGTGAAAGTACACATAATCCTACAGTTGTACAAATTATTCATTATCTAAAGCCGTACTTATTTCGGCTTCATTATATTTGCTTCATTTCAGTTTATCACACTATCACATTTGCCACGGTGGTGCTATGAATTTGTGATTAATTATTTTTGCAAACTGTTCCCACCACTCTTTACTCATTTTACTGTCACAACACGTCATGCTGATAATCCTGATATCAGCTGTCCACCCACTGCCGCCACAGATAAATCCCTCCTTTCATTTCTGAAATGTTTATCTCTTATTCTCTGGTTTCGGTAAATGGGGAAGAACTAAGATGAATGTGCTCGTCAGCGGGGATCGATGCTCCACATATGCCTGAATTTTTAAGTCCTCACAAGTAAATATTTATAATTAACGTCTAATTAACTTAGCAGCCAAATGGCTAGCTGACGCCCAGCAATTTATTTGATGTGATTAACTCAACTCAGCGGTTCTGTTGTTAAATGTGTCAACACAAATTATTTGTTACACAGAAACAGCAGTTAGAGGAACTCTGGAGTAAATATAGTTTAAACTAAGTGTGCTCTCCTGTCGCTTATTAAATGCGCCTTAAATGAAGGATAATGTGATGGAGCAGGTAAATAGTCTTCAGTTTAATTATGTTCTTAAAAGATAATTGTAGCATATTATACGATCATTTTGTTGTCAAAAAAATCCCCAAAAGATCCAAACTAACATGAATTGATTCTACTATCAAGTATAGTCTGATATAACTTAATCTTCTATCTCATAAACCTCAATTTTTATAATTTTTTTTCCAATAAGTTGATGCTACAGGTGACATTTACTTTCACTATGACAAATTATGGTTTATTTTGAGCTAATACACTGTCCTGTGCACTAAATGTGTATTAATCTACAGTTGAAAATAGTCCCCAACAAATGCACTATTTCCTCCTGATTGAGTAATGTATAACAAAAAAATATAAGGCCCACTATTTTAATTACTCTGCCTTTAAAAAAAACAAAGAAATGAAATTATGAAATGACATTCATGACCAGTATTTTTGACCAGTATTTTTTTTTACTATTATTATTTACTGGATGTCATCAGTAGGATTTAATGGACCAAAAGCACTGAGAGACACACTGCGTTCTAATACCCATACTACCATACTATTTAGTATGCCAAAAATTGTTTTTGTATTTCCCAGTACATAGTATGTCAAAAGCAGTATGCCAAAAATACCAGGATATCCTAATACATCTGGTCACATTTTGCAGTGTGCAAGCCAGCATGCTTTTCTGGCTATTCTGACCCATAATCCTCTGCTCAGCAGATATATGAGCAAGAGGGTCAAAGTTCAATGCACAATGTAGTAGTATGTCCCAACTGTATGCATACTGCATGCAACAGTACATATTTTATAAGGGCAGCTGCAGTACGTACTAAAAGTAAAAAGAAAAAATGATGCATTTTGAACGCAGCCACATTGTTTTTTGGGTCTTTTCAAAGGATTAGTTGTCAACTTGACAATAATTACCACCAGCCTTCATTAAAGGGGACATATCATGCTCATTTTCAGGTTCAAGCTTGTATTTTAGGTTTGTACTAGAACATATTTACATGCTGTAATGTTCAAAAAACACATTTTCTCATACTGAATATACCTTTATTCACCCTCTGTCTGAAACGCTCTGTTTCAGCGCCTGTCTCTTTAAGACTCCCTCCAGAAAAAGCCCAGTCTGCTCTGATTGGCTCGTGAGAAAAATATGGTGCACCTTTACAAAGGTAGTTCTCAAGCTGTGGGTGGTATATTCTAATGAGCCTGCATGTGACATAGGAAGGGGAGCCAAATCAGAAAGACTTGTTGAATAGCATTTCCTGATCTCTACAGCCAACGAAAACTGACTGGTCTTCTTTCACAGTTTGTGGGTTGGTAGACACTCCAGATACCCAAATGTATGAGCACAAGCACTGAACGAGTGAGTTTTTCATGATATGTCCCCTTTGTTGCATTGTTTGAGGTGAGGGCCACAGAAAGTGTATTACCAGATAAGAGAAATTAAAGACTATTGTATTGACCATGTAAATTACAGGTGTATATGCAATATCAAAGAGTGGTAGTTTTCCAAAACACCTTGGAGAGGACACCCAACAGATTGTTTACCTGTTGTTGGCTGACCGTGTCCAGCTTCACATCTGTGTCCCCCCGTCACCTGCTCGGCCAAACAAAAAGAGAGGATGCAGAAGGACCAACGTTATAGTCACCAGAGTCCAATTCATAAATAAATAAATAGTTCAGTTTGCAGCAAGTCAGGTCAAATTAAATCAAGTTTAAGAATAGCCCTTAATTACATCCTCAAAGGTCTTCACAATGCCAGTATTTTTGAATTGATAAATGAAGACAACAAACCACTAATATTATAGAAGAAAAGATGAAGAGAAAAACTCATTAGGAAACAAACATGAAAGAAACTGCAGAAAGAGTCTGACAGAGAGGGAACCATCTTCTAGGCAGGCGTAGAGAGGGGGTAAATGGAGATTAAATGGTGGAATATATTAACAAAACGAATGGGAGAACAGTGGAGTGAACATGTTGATGACTTGGGGTAAATCACAGCGTCAACTCACAAACGGCATTGTTTTTGTCATCAAGGTCATCATACCACTGATATACAGAAAGAATGAGTGCATGAGTGGTCCGGTGAGTTTTACTTCATAATCAGGTGTTACGCTGTTGAATGGGATGGATGGTACATGCTTTAGATGTTAAGCAAATGGAAGTACATTTAATTTATATGACTTTTATATAATCGTTTCAGTGATTTACCGCTTTACTGCAGCTGAAAAATATTTAGTTTGAGAGAATACTGATTTTGCCTGAGGATAGTCTGGTTAGGACAGATGGGCAAAGGCAGGAGTTCAAGTCCAATCTTTAGTAGTTTATCCGACACCAGAAGAAAAATAAAGGATATTAATCTAGACATTATAATTAATAATCCAACAAAGGCAATTTAACTACAAACACAATTACTATGTAACTAACTTTACCACTAGTGAAATCAGTACAGCAAATTAATCAAAGCTGCTATAAATGCATTTATATTAAAGGAAACTTACATATTATCTACACAGATAAACTATTGGAGGGATGAGGCCTCCACATGAGGCCAGCCAGCTTCTTTGTTCTCAAAAGGGTTTTCAACAGGTGAGCTGGCTGCCTTTATTAACTCTGAGGCTCCGCCCATCGGGGAAGCAGAGAGAGGCAGGTTAGAGTGGGAGGAGATTTTCTACAACATCACTATGGTAACCATGGATGTATTAAGAGAACTGGATACAGCATTGGAGGCGGGGACCCGTTCATTCCTATGAAAGTTACTCAGTGGCGCATGAAGCCAAAGTGGCTCGATTTCCATCTGGAAAAGTATCTTCTGGCAATCTTCCGCATCCATTGGGCCCATAGAGCAGGCGCAGTAGCGTCCGCTCGATCACACGACTCGGTCACGTCCTACTTCTTTTCGGACGTAATATCTATTTATGTTGATTATTTGTTTGCTATATGTTTATTGTTCATTTTATTTGTTATTGTTTCGTTTTTTACTTATTTGTTCGAAATAGATAAATACAAATAAAGTGAAACGAAATGGTTGTCACTTATCAACATGAATTCCATTAGTATATGACTGTCTGAAAATAATAAGCAAGATAAACATATTGTTTGTTTTCATGAACGGAAGAATGGTGCGTCGCTTTAAAAGTTACGGCCGCAAGGAATTGTGGGGCGGCATTATCTCCTTTCCTTTGATAAAGGACGGTCCAGTGTATCCTACGCTAAAGGAGATAATAAAGGAAGCATTGAAGCACGTTTCCTTAGCATTTAGAGGATTCGAACAGCTCTTATCATGGCTGCCAGAGTGACACTTCCGGGTCATTTCACTCCGTTAGGAACCTTCCTAATCAAAAAGACTTTTCACCTGCAGCCTATGTCTTCGGTTTGGTGCAGAGCAGGTAGCATACAGTGGGTTTATCAGAGCTTTTCCACTGAAAACAGCTGCCTGCTGCTGCTGGAAACAAGGTTGATGAGAGCGCAGAGACTGAACCAAAAGCTCCGCAGAGATGAGGGGAACTGCAGAGTCAGGTGGTAATTCGCTTCACACTGCTTCCTTTGGCTATTAACTTAATTATAGTGACCTTATAAATCAGTCTTCCTCTGGGTTCCATCTCTCTCGCAGAGCTGAAAAATACCTCAAGGCCCTGAAAGAGAGGAGTGGTCTTTCACCCTTTCAACTTCAATCAAAGGTTGTCAAGCCAATGGAGCGTGAGAGGAACTTTTGAAGTATTTTTTTTCTAGAGAGTAGCAGCAAAGAATTGACCACAGAACACCTGTCATAGTAAATCACCAGGCGTGTAGATCACGTATTCTAGTCGGTGAAGTTTACCTTTCCCCAGAGGATGCTATAGTCTGATACGGTTAGTGTATCGTAAGATGACATCCTCCAGTCTAATCCCGAGGAATTGTTTTGCGGGGCTCTGAATATGAAAGTCCCCCCGGTGTATAATGTCAGAACAATAGTGTTCGTGCAGTGAAAACGCTGACTGACTGCATTAAGTAGTCCAAAAACTTTCTGCGGCTCAATATGCTCATTTTATTTGACTTTGCACATGCATGGGTGTCCAGCGTATTAGTGAAATGCTGAGCACATCACTCCCGTGCTCAGACCTTTACATTGGCTACCTTTAAGCCTCCTGAATTTACTTTAAGATTGTACCTCTGGTTTATAAAGCACCGATTGACCCGGCTCCGCAATACATTTCTCACTGGCTCGCTTGTTTTTCAGCCGCAGACCTCTTTGATCGTCTGGTAGGGGAGTTTTCGTTGTTCCAAGAATGGGATCAAAATCTGGCGAGGCTGCTTTTAGTCACTCGGCCCCGAAACCGCGGAACAGCCTGCCAGATGACCTGAGATGTGCCCCTAATCTTATCACTTTAAAGAGTAGGCTCAAAACATTTCTCTTCTGCCAGGCTTTTTATTAGTTTTTATCCAAAGCCTTTGTGTCAGTATGTGTGTGTGTGTGTGTGTGTGAGCGCATGCATGACTGTGCACTCTGTTGTTGTTGTTGTTGGTATGTGTGTGTGTGTGTGTGTGTGTGTGTGTGTGTGTTTTGGCGGCTGGGAGGAGGGTTGTTTAATCTTGTGTCACGCATTTTGTACTCAGTATTTCACATTGGCAGTGTTGTTTCTCATGTGAATCCACCTTTGTATGAATGCACAAGGGGTGGACAAAATAACAGGGACAGCTAAGGAATAGCTTTACATTTATGGGAAACATGCTTATTTGCTTTCTTGCTGAGAGTTAGATCTGAAGATATATCACTAACATATAACGCTGCAGCCAGCAGCCGGTTACCTTAGCTTTGCATAATAAATGGAAAAGGAGGAAGCAGCTAGCCTGGATTTGTCTAAAGGTCACTACTTGACACGTTATATCTCATGTGTGTACAAAAACCAAAGTGTAAAAACAACAAGTTGTCCAGGCTATTTATTTCTTTTTTATACTTTATTTGCAGTTTTTAATTTACAATGAAAAAATATTTCACTTTTTCATTGGCATTTTGTTGCTACAGCAACAGCTTTGGTTTAGAAGTTTACTTCCTGTCAGCTACTGAAACTTTGGTAACACTTTACAATACTGTACACAAAAACAGTACAGAGTAGTTACCAGAGAACAAATGAGGAACCAACTGCTAGTGAACCATTAGTTAAAGGTCCAGTGTGTAGGATCTGGCGGTATTTAGCGGTGAGATGAGGAGATTGCAACCAACTGACGCCTCTCCCGCGTGTGCCAAGCATGTTGGAGAGCTACGGTGGCCGACGCGAAAATGCAAATGGTCCTCTCTAGAGTCATCTGGAGCACAGCCGGAGCGTAGAGTTTGTGTACCAGGGAAGTGAGTAGTGAAGCAAGAGAGAGAGAGCGGTGGCGACGGCAGCGAGTAAATTTAT